>NW_016164902.1:0-29592 GCF_001687245.7 Rhagoletis zephyria | reverse complement strand
ATAAGGGGAGAAAATGAGTGGGAAGCGACACTTTAAAAGTGTGCAATGTGGACACTACGAAATGCAATGCTGCGTATAAGTCGTTGGACCATTGAGGGTTTGGGGGAGAGGTGTAGAGCATTAGTGCAGCGTGTAAGTGGCACTCAAAGTATTGGCTGTTTGTACATAAACGCTCGATTGGTTATACTTGGTGCAAACAATATCCGCAAATTGCAGAAAATATGTACAAATGTGTTTACATATGTATGTATGTATGTAGGTAGGTACGTATTATTTACAGAAAAGTAACCACTTCAAAGCACATTGCCCAGCGGTGGAATACAACAAAAACAAAACTAATAACTGTAATGCAACTACATATTGCAAATCCAAGACCGTCACCGCTTGTAAAACACCTCTCGGGCGACAATGAATGTGTGGTTTTATATATATATAAGTATAAGTATATATGCACACATACAAAGGAAGATATACAAATAAATAAATAGAGCAATTTGATTTTACATACCTTTCTAAATTAAAGTTTAATTGTTTGCGTGCGTTGAGGTCACTCACTGCTATTGAGGTATACTTTTGTGCGTTTAAATACTGCCACACAAACGTATGTATGGGGGGTGTAGGCTGGGTGTGTTTGTGCGCTTGCGTGCATGCGTAAGTGCACACTCTGGCATTATTACACTTCAATCTGAAAATCGATAAAATCCAATTATAGAAATTGTGTATCCACAATAAACATGAAATTAAATTTTCAACTACATTTATTATATGTATGTATACACACATGTACACAGGGAAGATATGCAATGTACATAATTATTATTTGGAAATATTTCACAACAACAAAATTTGCATTCGAGTAACACGCACTTTGTTTTCTGGTTGCAATTAAATTCTATATAATACTAATAACAACACGCTCGTTATTAATTGCCATTGAAATTTACTGCTAAGTACTTGATAAATAAAATTACAAATAATGTCAAAAATTGTTTGAAATTGATGAAAATTATGCAAACTCTAAGGGGCTAATAAGTTGAAATTTGCAAACATAGAGTGGCATATTTGGCCAATTGGGATTTATTCTTAAAAGCAAATTGAGTATTTGACAATTTGTCAGTATGCCACCTACAGAGTGTGGCTAGATTAGTTTTCTGATTGGTTGATATTCCAAATCGAAAACCTGACAAAATCTAAATAGAAATGATTATCCTTTTATTAGAAGTTCCTCATTAAAGACGTATAGGAATCGAGAACTGGAAACGAAGTGAGCTAAGTTTAGTAGCTTTTCAATGATAAAATGGCTAGCTAGCGTAACTAAAAGAGTTCTGGTTTTGAAAAAAGTTTTAAAGACGGTTGCCACCTGTTAATATATTTTTAAAAACTTTACAGCACAGAAACAAAAACAAATGGATTTAATAGTTTTCCAAATATCTCGAGAACGGAGGGGGGAAAAAATTAAAAAAAAATCACACATGCACACATCGAAATTCTCTATGAAAAATCGCGCCTCAAGTCTTTCTTTCAGCCCAAAAAGTTGATATATAGATTTAATGTAGAAACATTTTTAGGTCTCCGAAAGATAGCCTCAGGCATGCTCTATAGACCCACAATTAAAAAAAAAAAATTGCACGAAAACTTTATATGAAATTCGCGCTTGAAANTTAGGTCTCCGAAAGATAGCCTCAGGCATGCTCTATAGACCCACAATTAAAAAAAAAAATTGCACAAAAAATTTATGAGAAATTTGCACTTGAAACTTTTTAGACAAAAATACACCGGTCGTACGACCTTATTGCAATCGAACTGCCAGCAGCCAGACCTCACTTTTCACATTTTTCTGAATTTTTGTGCGCAACTTTCAACCATCGGTTGGATTTACTACAGTCAGAAATTTCTTCCAGATCAACAATTTTCGGGCACATTTTGTAAAAAATGTTTAATACAGATTTTATAGAAAAAAATTTGAAAAATCGCGCCTCAAGTCTTTTTTCAGCCCATAAAGTTGATATAAAGATTTGCTGTAGAAAAATTTTTAGGTCTCCGAAAGATAGACCCAGGCATGCTCTATAGACCCACAGTTTTAAAAAAAAATTTGCACAAAAACTTTATGAGAAATTTGCGCTTGAAACTTTTTAGACAAAAATACACCGGTCGTACGACCTTTTTGCAACCGAACTGCCAGCAGCCAGGACTCAATTTTCAAATTTTTCTGAATTTTTTTGCGCAACTTTCAACCATCGGTTGGATTTACTACAGTCAGAAATTTCTTCCAGATCAACAATTTTCGGGCACCTTTTTTAAAAAATGTTTAATACAGATTTTATAGAAAAAAATTTGAAAAATCGCGCCTCAAGTCTTTTTTCAGCCCATAAAGTTGATATAAAGATTTGCTGTAGAAAAATTTTTAGGTCTCCGAAAGATAGACCCAGGCATGCTCTATAGACCCACAGTTTTAAAAAAAAATTTGCACAAAAACTTTATGAGAAATTTGCGCTTGAAACTTTTTAGACAAAAATACACCGGTCGTACGACCTTTTTGCAATCGAACAGCCAGCAGCCAGGACTCACTTTTCACATTTTTCTGAATTTTTGTGCGGAACTTTCAACCATCGGTTGGATTTACTACAGTCAGAAATTTCTTCAAGATCAACAATTTTCAGGCACATTTTGTGAAGTATGCTTAATACAGATTTTATAGAAAAAAAATTGAAAAATCGCGCCGCAAGTCTTTCTTTCAGCCCAAAAAGTTGATATAAAGATCTAATGTAGAAACATTTTTAGGTCTCCGAAAGATAGCCCCAGGCATGCTCTATAGACCCACAGTTTAAAAAAAAAATTGCATGAAAACTTTATGAGAAATTTGCGCTTGAAACTTTTTAGACAAAAATACACCGGTCGTACGACCTTTTTGCAATCGAACAGCCAGCAGCCAGGACTCACTTTTCACATTTTTCTGAATTTTTGTGCGGAACTTTCAACCATCGGTTGGATTTACTACAGTCAGAAATTTCTTCAAGATCAACAATTTTCAGGCACATTTTGTGAAGTATGCTTAATACAGATTTTATAGAAAAAAAATTGAAAAATCGCGCCGCAAGTCTTTCTTTCAGCCCAAAAAGTTGATATAAAGATCTAATGTAGAAACATTTTTAGGTCTCCGAAAGATAGCCCCAGGCATGCTCTATAGACCCACAGTTTAAAAAAAAAATTGCATGAAAACTTTATGAGAAATTCGCGCTTGAATCTTTTTAGACAAAAATACACCGGTCGTACGACCTTTTTGCAATCGAACTGCCAGCAGCCAGGACTCACTTTTCACATTTTTCTGAATTTTTGTGCGCAACTTTCAACCATCGGTTGGATTTACTACAGTCAGAAATTTCTTCCAGATCAACAATTTTTGGGCACATTTTGTAAAAAATATTTAATACAGACTTTATAGAAAAAAATTTGAAAAATCGCGCCTCAAGTCTTTCTTTCAGCCCAAAAAGTTGATATATAGATTTGCTGTAGAAACATCCTTAGGTCTCCGAAAGATAGCCCCAGGCATGCTCTATAGACCCACAATTAAAAAAAAAAATTGCATGAAAACTTTATGAGAAATTCGCGCTTGAATCTTTTTAGACAAAAATACACCGGTCGTACGACCTTTTTGCAATCGAACAGCCAGCAGCCAGGACTCACTTTTCACATTTTTCTGAATTTTTGTGCGCAACTTTCAACCATCGGTTGGATTTACTACAGTCAGAAATTTCTTTCAGATCAACAATTTTTGGGCACATTTTGTAAAAAATATTTAATACAGACTTTATAGAAAAAAATTTGAAAAATCGCGCCTCAAGTCTTTCTTTCAGCCCAAAAAGTTGATATATAGATTTGCTGTAGAAACATCCTTAGGTCTCCGAAAGATAGCCCCAGGCATGCTCTATAGACCCACAATTAAAAAAAAAAATTGCATGAAAACTTTATGAGAAATTCGCGCTTGAATCTTTTTAGACAAAAATACACCGGTCGTACGACCTTTTTGCAATCGAACAGCCAGCAGCCAGGACTCACTTTTCACATTTTTCTGAATTTTTGTGCGCAACTTTCAACCATCGGTTGGATTTACTACAGTCAGAAATTTCTTTCAGATCAACAATTTTTGGGCACATTTTGTAAAAAATATTTAATACAGACTTTATAGAAAAAAATTTGAAAAATCAAGTCTTTCTTTCAGCCCAAAAAGTTGATATATAGATTTGCTGTAGAAACATCCTTAGGTCCCCGAAAGATATCCGCATCCGGCGATCGGCCGTTTTCAGAAAATTTCAGTTTGGTCTAAGATTTGTCATGTCTACTAGGCGAGCAGAATTGCCCAGCAGCGGCAACGGAAGAATTTTTTCACTGTATCAGTGCCCTGCGCCTTAGCGTATGCTACACTCCCCAGGCTGAATTTTCTCCGTATCCGGCGATCGGCCATTTGAGAAAAATTCAGTTTACTTCCCACATGTGGCAGTTCTACCAGGCGAGCAAAATTTAGCAGCAAGTAGGGGCGAAGGATTTTTTCCATTAAAATATTCTGTCGACCGGCGCGATCCTTCAGCTCAAAAAAATTCAGTTAGCACCGAAGTAAATAAGTAGAAAAAGATGTTAGATTATTATTATTATAAAACAGTATTTTATTTGAAAATCATAAAGCTGAAATCCAACAAATTTTAGCAGTTTAGAACAAGTTTTGCGACCTTCTTTTATAGTTTAATGTATTAAGTTTCTGTTTTTGAAATTCGCCACGTGGATCATATAAGTACGTAGATAATTGTGATGTGTAAGGAAAAACATATTTGTTCCTGTTAGGGTTTTCCTTAGGCCGATTTATAACGTATTCACCACTTCGGTTCCGATTAAAAACGCTTCAGTCATTTATTCCTTAGCTGGTTGCTTTCAAACGCAGTTGCCTGTGTCACCTGTGTACCTGGAATAAAATAAAAGAAAAAGAAAGTTGAAAGAGCTTATTTTCAAGAAGAGAGTTAAAATTGGAAGCAATAATAACACAGGCCAACAAAATTTAACCTATTTTGGAAGCAGAAACATCAATAAATATTTCTGAAGGCTTTTGGTGCGGTGAATACGAAACTGGCCGTAGAATTGTTATATCACGTCAGATTTTTGAGCTATCCTAAACTAAATGTGCAAAAATACTGCCTTTCGTCATATTTGAGGGTATGTATGTATTATCGAAAATATTTTTTTTTTTACAGAAAACTAGGCAAAGTATCTTAAAAATCAAATCTGCCCCTTTCGAATGCCATTGATATCGCAGTCTGTAAAAAATGTGTGGTACAAAGGGTTAATGGATTTTCGAATATGTATACATATGTAGAGTAATTCACAATTATTAAAATTTCAAAATGCAATATCTCGGCGAAACAAAGATAGTTTGGCAAACTCAACGGCATTCGAAAGGGGATGATTTGTTTTTTAAGATACTTTGACTAGTTTTCTGCGATGCTACATAACTTCAAATATAACGAAAAATAGTGTGTTTTGAACTAAAAAAAAAAAATGAGGTCATTACAAATTTTTTAAATTTTTTTTTCGAATTTTTTGCAGTATGCAGTTTTGTAGCTCATTTAAATTTTAGTATAAAAAAGTGCAGGTTTTAAGCGATCGCAAAACTGGCGTTAATTTTTTTTTTTTTGTTTTGAAAACGGTTTTGCGCATTTTCTTCCATAAGAAAAAAGTGCCAAAAGCCGTATACATAAAAAATATTAAAAAACAGCGCAATTTTGAAGTAGCTTAAAACTTGCACTTTGTTATATTAAAACTTAACGGGCTACAAAACTGCATACTCAAAAAAATTCTAAAAAAAATTTATAAATTGTAATGTACTCATTTTACTCAACTTCGGTGTAAACAAAATTCATAACTCCAATTATTGTAGAGTGCGCCCCATAATACTATACTTAAATATTGCGCAATACTCAGAGCTACCATTGTGATTTTTTTGATTTTTTTTTTTGAGATGGCATATTCTCAAAAACTTTTTTTTAACAATAAAAATTGTATGTGAAAAATTTTTCAAGAAAAATAAAATTTAAAAAGTATTTCTTTTCATGGAGAATTTTGATGTGTGTATGCGTGATTTTTTTTTTAATTTTTTCCTCGCCCCGTTCTCGAGATATTTGGAAAACTGTTAAATCGATTTGTTTTTGTTGTGCTGTAAAATTTTTAAAAATGTATTAATCAAGCTCAAATTTCATAGTTATTTATTGGGGCGTATTCTTGTTTTCGTACGAATCGAAATTCATGAAATTTTCTAATCATTTTCCATTCAAAAATTTAAAATTTTCAACTCGTACGAAAACAAGAATAATATTAATAATATAATAATAGATTGGCGCTTACACATATGTTAGTGTTTGGCCGAGCTTATCCTCCAACTTGTGGCGTGCGCCTTGATATTGTCACACAAAGCGGAGGGACCTACAGTTTTACGCCGACTTCGAACGGCGATTGTATTTTTATGAAAAGCTATTTTTCATGGCAGAAATACACTCGGAGGTTTGCCATTGCCTGCCGAGGGACGACCGCTGTTAAGAACAAACCTTTTTCTAAATTTTTTGCGATGTTGCTTTGACCAGGGCTTGAACCCAGGTGCTGGTGAGTGATAGCGCGCACTGCTTACCACTACACCACAGCGGCCGGTCAGCGGAAAACAAGAATACGCCTCATTATTTATGTTTATCCATCAAACCAAAAAATGTGAAACAAATCAAACACATGAAGTGTCAACCCCGCCCATTTTGTTACGGAACGCCCTATATATATACTACGTGTATGTGTATCGAGTTTGAATAAGTAGGAATTTAGCCAACCACGATAGTCAGAGTCTGAATTTCAGATCTTAGTTGCTCTCTCGCTCGCAGCTGAAGCTTTTTGTCAGCGATGGGTAATGGTTAAACTCCGATGACGGCATTTAGCGACGGTGATTGTGTCCGCTCTAGTGAATGGGCAATGTGAGTCTGTATATCGTCCTTGCGTTCGCAGAGCGAGTATGCGCTTGGGCACTATCGTAGGTACTGAGCACGTGTTGCTTATGCTCAAACTTGAAGTTTTGAGGACTCGCTACGAAGGCAGTGTTCTGGCGACATCAGAAGGCATTCCGTTGATACTCGAATTGCTATGTGCCGGTGCATCAGCAAGACCTTCGTGGTTCAGGAGCTTAAAATTATCGCTGTTGATTTGATATGGGCAAAAGAACGAGTAAAATGGAATAAGTTGCCGTTAACTTTTACACAAAGGTCACCATGCCGAATGCTGGGCGGCAATATCGAGCAGGCATTAGCTTAGGAGAACAACTCTCCCTATTGGCTTATGACGCCTTGTGATGTAGAAGTTAAACAGTTTCAAAATATTACTGATAATTCGTCGATCACCGTTTAAGGCGCTGTGTTAAAGAGAATGTCACAACATCGCCTAGTAACGTAGAAGGACGAAGGGCGTCGAAAACCTTTGACTTGCCCAATCGTACAAGGATAGTTCTTTTAGAGAGGATGATTCGAAAAAGCCGCGAGTTACCTGAGTACTTATGGCGTTGAGTGCTGTGGCGTAGTTCAAAAGTAGCAAAGCCTCAATTGTCTTTGGAAGATAAGGATCTCCTATGCTCGCTGCTTTTCAACCCATTCTTAAAAAGGTATAGAAAGCAATCGCAAGAGTGCAACCAATTCATTGNGCGTTGAGTGCTGTGGCGTAGTTCAAAAGTAGCAAAGCCTCAATTGTCTTCACTACTGGAAAAAAGTATAGTTTTTGGAAGATAAGGATCTCCTATGCTCGCTGCTTTTCAACCCATTCTTAAAAAGGTATAGAAAGCAATCGCAAGAGTGCAACCAATTCATTTAAAATCTACACACGTAATTTTCCGCACAGCAAGAAAAAACCGCTTACAAACTTTTTATGAAATCGAACCAAAAATGGCGAATAGTAGAAGAGTCATAAATTTTATGACAACATCACCACTAATTGATAAAGACGACACCAAACGCGGATGTAATAAAAACGATGCAAAAACGGGACAAGCCCGACAAGCCTGGTGGGAGTTGAAGACACAAATACAAACACGCATGCGCGATAAAAAAGAAACTGCTATTCGCAAAAACGCCAAGTACAAACNTGCAAAAACGGGACAAGCCCGACAAGCCTGGTGGGAGTTGAAGACACAAACACAAACACGCATGAGCGATAAAAAAAGACTGCTATTCGCAGAAACGCCAAGTACAAAGAGTTGATGTTGAAACGGAGCTGCGCTTTGCAGTAATGTGGCAAGTGTGGGCGTAGTGTGGCAACATATCATTTTTAGAATTACTGATAAGACACAGAATTGCGTTGTCGGTTGTCGTTGCCGGCAATTTGCCACACACATGCATATGTACATTCATATACACGCAACGTGTAAATGCAATCATAAAAATAACAAAAGTTGAGTGCAGAACTAAAAGCTAGCGAAATTCAACAAAACAACAAAATAAAAACCTATAGAACTTTAAAATATTGTATAGCATGCGGAGCGGTGTTATGAAAGGAGAAGGTGCAAGAGTTGCAATGAGGGCGCGGTTGGCCTTTTGAATTATTGCAAGTACTCGAAGGCGTGTAAATCAACGTGCAACATATGGGAAGCATGGGAATATTATACATTTGTACAAATGCATGTATGCTTTTACGAATATGCACATATGCATGTATGTGTATGTGTGTGTTTGTATGTATGCGCAGTTGATTTTAGAATTTCTTTTCGCTGTTCAAGTGCTGTTATCGTTTTTATTATTGTGTGTGACGCACCCATAATTGTTGGCTAGGGCTTTGGTCTGTGAACAATTGGACGCGCTGCAGTTATGAAACCACTTACATCTATACACACCTGCGTACATATGTAAATACATATGAATTTTTTGTACTTTTCACTTGAATGGAGGAGTCAGGGAGGTATACTCAACACCCTGTAAACCAAATAAAACACCTCAATTTCGATTGACTCTTAGTGAGTATGTAAAAAAAAAATTACAACAACAAAGGCAACGAAATAAAAAAACAAACAAATGCACATACGTACATACGTATAGATACGCATTTAGGCTCGTCAACGCATGCAACATACAGAAAATAAACGAAATGTTAGCATATTGACTCTAAAACACTTGTACACACACACATACACATACATACTTATATGCGTACTCGTACATACCCCTGCAGTGAAAAGCCAAATCAGTCAGCGAAAATTACCAGTTCATTAACTAGTATGTGCTAAAGCGATGTCCTACCAGTTCGGCAATTTTGACGAACTTAAGCATTCAGCGACATCTGCCTTTGAATTGCCAAAGCCAAAAATTAAACGCAATTAATTTCTTTTCTTACAGGGTCGGCTGTGGCGTCACGTGAAGACTATCGGTTCTGGTGCTGAGATCGCAAGTTCGAGCCCGCATGGAGGTGGTTAGGATTTTTAATTAATTCGATGTAAGTCAATATAATTATTTCAATTTAGATATATAAATAATAAATTTGAAAATATAATTTCATTGCAGAAAAAACATGTATATGGGAAGAAATGCTTGTGCTATAAAACAATAAAAATATATTTTTTTATTAAACTTAACAATTATAATAAAAACTCTAAATAACAAAAATAAAAATAACAAAATAAATAAAAAAAGCTTTTTACTAGTAGATGCTGCTGCATAGCCTTACAATTCACACCTCGAGGGATATCGCCATGATAAAAATACCAGTCGCTAACATTGAAAAAGGATGGAACATGAACAAGTTGGACTGAAAAGAAAACTGGTAGTATTCTAGTTCTTTCCCTGCAGGGTACGTTGCTATATGTTGCTATGTACATAGTACATTTTTGTGTTTGCCCATAAAAACCCCCACAACTTAACTCCATTTGATGCATGTCTCGATATGAGCGCTAACAAACGCAAACTTTTTCCTCTTCTACGAGTACTTGCCACATTCTACACATTTTTTATTCGACTAAAATTTTTTGCTGACTGAGTAACGACTTTTGTATGGACACTTTCAGGGCTACACGTAAAAGTATAAGTTTATATGTGCCTACATATGCGAGTAGGCTTATCATAAGTTGTAGATACATACATAGGTACTCTATCTTATACGTGCGTGCATAATAAGTACATACGAGTATGTTGCATATTCAAGTGGTATGAATTATTAATAATAAATTACAATAATTGTTGCATGTGTACGCTAATGAAATTCCAATGAGTTTTATGCATAGCTAAATTCTACATTGACATTATTAGACGTTTTTGGATACATACAAACATCATCCATATGTAAAAATGAAAAGACTCGTGATATCTGTAGGTCTGTACAATGGGGACATGCGTGCGTATGCGCGGTGTGATCTCCATGACATGGCAGCAATGTACCTACATATATTATGACAAATTTATCGAATGCCTGTGAAAGTTTTTAAAGCGTTTTTGGAACCAAAAAGCTAGGGCCATATATACTAGCGAGTAATTTATATCTCATAAATATATGTTATACTTATTTTTAAAAAGTACAGCATAATAAAAGAAGCTTATCAAGAATTTTTATTATTTTATCAATCGAAAAACAAACAATAAATTTTGCTATAATTTGCATTAGAAAATAAAAAAAAATTGTTAAATTTAAACATATATGCATACGTTATACTGTAGTTATCGATAAATTTATCGCCGGACATTTTATCGTTATTGTCTTTGACGTTGCTATGGCTATATTAATCTCCTGCTATAATAAGATACATACATACATACAGTTGTCGAACATACTTTGTATGGAAACAACTACGTGAAAAAAATTACTAAAATCAAGGCGATTTTAGCAACCTAAAACTTGCACTTTGTTACACTAAAATTTAATGGGCTATAGAAAGTGGCAAATAAGTATGCAAATTTATTGATTTTCTTGAGTTTTGAACAAACTTTAGAGACTTTTCTTTTTATGTTTTTTTGGAGTAGAATGAACTATATTTTTATAAAAATTATCGGAAAGAATATAGAATGAAAAACTTTCCATACATTGCAAAAGATTCACAGTGACAATACTTTTGTTCGGCACTGCACATACATGCATAGATATCTAAAAAAATTTCTCAATTTAAATATACACATAAAATTAATCTTCGATAATTTGTCGAATGATAATCTTAAACTTTGTTGTTGTCGATAAATTTTGCATGTTATTTATCGAATATCTGTTAATATATTAATTGCTATCGATATCCACAAATGAGGAAACCCATAAACCTATTAACAACGATGTCGGTATATTTATTTATATCGCGTAGGATAATTTGTATGTCAAAATTTTTGCAATCGGTATCGATAATTTTTTCTTGCCCGATATATTTTTGAAGTCGAACTTTGTTTTTACCGAAATCGATATTTTTTCGTATTATTTATTGATAATGTGTAAATATATTACTGGTTATCGGTGTCCATAAATGTTTGTCGATTTACTATAAAGGGCACTCGTCAGGTGGAACGTACTAGATATGACCATCATCGTCGAGCAGCTAGAAAGAGTGCGAAAACCTTCCTTAATTGGGATCAAACGACCACTTCGAACCACTCTTACTCTGGTGCTTAACGGTATGCTAAACGTTGTGCCCACAGATTTCGCAAAGATGCCGTTGCTCGCGCTGCAGTAGGGCTTAGAGTGGTGGCTTTAAGTTGGCTTCGAGATATGGGNAAACGACCACTTCGAACCACTCTTACTCTGGTGCTTAACGGTATGCTAAATGTTGTGCCCACAGATTTCGCAAAGATGCCGTTGCTCGCGCTGCAGTAGGGCTTAGAGTGGTGGCTTTAAGTTGGCTTCGAGATATGGGCTTTTTAGTATTCGCGTTCCTACCGACTCGAAAGGACGACTGCGCGCCGGTTAAGGGTCCGAATTAACCTTTCAACACACATGTTCAAAAAGAGAAAGACCGGAAGGGATGCAGCATCTGTAATCTGGACCCGGTTAATTTTTTTCATGGATGGATCGAATCTGATTGGAAAGATTGGTGGAGATGTCTTCTACAAGGAACTCTCCATCAACCGGGTTACCGGATCATTGCAGCGTTTTGTAGACAGAAATAGCCGCGATACACGAGGCTTCTGATTGGTTGTACTCCAGGGTGACACCTTTTAAGGCGGTGTGTAAGTTTTCCGACAGCCAAGTAGCCGTCAGGATTGTTTGGCTTCCTTATCGACTGCATCGGATAACTACGTCATTATTTAAGCTTATCTGGGTTCCGGATCACAGCGAAATCACTGGAAACTCATCGCCGATGAGCTCAAAAGACAGGGAGCTCTTGAGGAAGTACTCCCGTAGAGAGTCTAGGTGCTCCGTTGCCATCTTGTGGCCTACTTCTGGACAGGTCGGCATTTAGTCAGCCCATCGGGCGCTGGCCGAAGTGCTTGGAATGCAAGATGGCTTAATCTTTCTGGCCACGTGTAGACCGGAAGCGGTCCAGGGATTTTTGAGGACTTAGCAAGTTACGCATCTGGCTATTTGTGGGAGTTCTAATGGGTCGTTGCGTGGCAGGTAAGCATGCGGGAATACTGACTTTCATCGATGACCCTTTCAGCAGCTGGTGCAGCTTGGGGGATAAGGAGGTGGAATCATCTTAATACCTTCTGCCCTGGCTGTGCTAGCTTAAGGATTGTGCACATTGGGTTGTAGTTTTTCCGCACTACCGATGAGTTTTCGAGAGTAGATATAAGTCGCTAATAAGCCCTAGGTGTCGTCGTTCTGTTCCTGTTGTTTCACAATTTTATAAATTGTCTGGACAATTAGCGCTTCACACATTTTGCTTAGTGCTTGGCTGAGTTAATTCATTAATTCAATCGAAGGTTTGCCTGGGCACTCCCGGGTGGATTTTCTAGAAAACTATGACCTTTGAATATTTTGTGGCACACATTTATTTGCGAATCATTCTTAAATTCCTTTCAATAATATTAGTCACGTTTTTATACGCACCAAACCACCCACTATCAGATCTACATAAGCAAAATAAGTAAACACGTTCTTGTAAGTGTGTCCATCAATGCGATAAGCAACAATTAACATCGGCACGAATTTAATTTTGTTTATTTTTGAATTTGATTTTCCTAGAAAATGTCCAAAAAACATAATAAATCGCCACAAGAAAACGCGCATGCGCACGGACCAACCACGAAAACGAGTACATACACATACATGCATGTACATAACTGAGTAAGAGCCTGCCAGCAATTTAAATTATTTTTATATTGACAGCGCATCTTCGTCACTTAGATTACTAATAAATGCATAAATTAAGTTAATTTGATAAATGGACGATAGTGAAATAGTAGAATAATTATTTGATATTTTTTTCCTCAATTCACCTGTCATTGCGCGGAGTGGGAACCGCTGTGACTGCACCAACTAAATATTAATTAAGCGTTCGGGCATGCGCCACGCATGGCTCATGTCAATTAAATTTAATGCTCAAACTCTGCAAAGTAGAATAATGCATTAACCCTTTCAGGACCAAGATTCTACATTGAAAGGTTATTATATACATAGAGGAACTTCAACGGGGTTTTAACGTGTTTATAATTTTATTATAAATACACCTTTAGGAAAAAAAAAATTTTTTCCCCGATATTTTAGAACAAAATATCTGATTTTGGGAAAATTACTAATTAAAAAAAATATTAGCATTATAATTAGCCATACATTAGTAAAAAATTGTTTTCTCATGTTTGGCATAAAAATTAGAGATGTTTACTAAAAATTAAAATAAATAATTTTTTTGGGAAAACAATATTTGGGGTTTTTGTTTGGGGACAGACATTTTTTTGGTAAAAGATAAATTTGTTTTACGAAAAAATTATAATTTGAAATATATTTAGAATTAATAAGTATACAAAAAATATTTTGTTTTAATTTTTTTTCTTGGAAGAATAATGTTTTTTAAGGAAACAATATTTTTTAAGAAAAAAATATTTTTATCAAATATAACTTACCAAACATTAAATCAAACTGAAAAATTTTTTTTTCTTGGAAACAAATATGTTGGGAAGCATAAATTTTTTTGGGAAGGTGTTGTTTTCGTTAAATTAGTATTGTAATATATCTTAATTTAATTTAATTTAACTTTAATAGTAATATATACATATGTATGTATTTCTTTTTGAGAAAATGGGTATTCAACATTTTTTTTTTTAAACAATTTTGGAAGAAAACATTTTAAGAACTTTGGTAAAAAATATTTTTTTTTCGAAAAAACTTTATTTTTAAGAACAAAATTTTTTTTTAATTTAAAATTGCCTAATATTTTTAAAATTTTTTTTTCTGAAAGTCAAAAGTTCAATAACACTTGAAAAATATACTAATACGCCAAAATAACAGTGAAAAAAAAATATTTTGAACAAATTGTTTATAATTTTTTTTTGATATATGACAACTATTTAGTATTCCGTTTTTTACTACAGACATCAATGGACTACAATTTACAATTTAATTCAAAATTTTTTTAAGTCTATTGTTGTGGTCTGGAGGGGTTAAGTAGAAGACATTTGGAAATAGAAATTTTAATAAATTGAAAAATTTTAATGCACCTATGAGTAATTTATAAGCCTATAACGGGAAGTCACGTACTTTGGTATTTTTTGATGTTTCTTTTTAATCTCCATCTTTTATTTGTATTGGTGGCTTTTTACCTCTTTATGTGCATGTACATCAACAAAGTTTTTGGTAAAATTTTAACTCACAAAGAGCTTTGTCTTCCTTCTTTTGAATATAATTTTTATAGTTCATATAAATATTTTTAATTTAATTTAAGATTTTTTCTAATCAAGCTAGCATTGACATCCTTCTATTGCATTCAGGATTCTGTCATGCTTTTAGAAATCAAAACCGCATATGCACTGCTGACTGCCATTAAACAATTTATATTTCGAATAAGTTTTGTACAAAGTCAAGTGCCAACAAGGAAACAAGGCAAACACATCTCGAGCCCCTTAGGTAAGCATCGAAAAATCAGTAGCGCCAAGTGTAGTAGCTATTTTTGTATCTAAGTACTCGTATCAAAGAGTACCCAGCATACCTTGACATACTCCATGCCGCATAATTGCACCACGCGCTCTGCCTGACCCTGTTGCGCTGCCTTTCACAGCTTCCCCTACCATCGTTTGTTATTTTCAGCGGCCTGATTGCTTTAACGAGCGCTTATTCATATACCAAGTTGCTCGTATGTGTAGCTCACTGGTTCCAATTTCCTTCAAACCCCTGCCTGTTTCCCTTCACTTCATTCATCACATTCACCGCCAGCAACATTGCTTCCCTGGGCTTCTTTAGTTGTGCACTTCACTTGCTTTCGAGTACTTTTCTGTCTAATTAGAATTCATTCTTTTATTTACATTAACTCAATACGTCCCTCTCATCAGAGAGTCAGTGTCATCATTGCCAGCATCTTGTTATTTTTGTTGTGTGTTGTTGTTTTTGTTGCAATTGCTGTTTCTTTTTAGGTTTTCCCCAATTTGGCATTGCAGTTACGACGACATTTAATGGTTGGCCAATTTTGTCCGCATTGACTTTGTTGGCTTTGGCTCTCATATTATTCGTCTATAATTTTAAATTTTCAATGACATTTGCTCTGCCGCCTTTGATAAATACACACTGCTCTTACAGCTTGCCATCTTTCAACGCCCGGTAGCATCCATTATAGGGCATCAGCCGTTCTAGAACCTACATTGGTTGGATGTGGCAATAGTGGTACGTACGAACGATCACTCTTCGTAGGCTGCCATCTATTTCATTTCACCGAACGATCCAACAGCGCTGATCAGTAGACTGATCAACCGATCAAAATATCTAATCGGGCCCAGTGGCGGATCCAGCGGGAGGGGTTTGCGTACTAAAACACCCCCGTGGGTCTGCCACTGACTGACACGTAGTTTAACACCCAAAGTGGTTCATTCTTTGCATTCTTAAGTGTCACTACGGTTGAATCATCTGTGGAAAGGGTTTATACTTTTTTAAACCAGTACAGCCATTCTTACCTTTTTGTTTACGTTTAGGGTGTATGTTACGTAGTTTTGTTACTTTAGTTCTGAGCCGTTGTTAACCGAGGTTATCCAGGCTCGTATGTTAACAGTGGCATCCAGGATCTCATCTAGATCTAGATCCCTTTCCACCTCTCCTGTTTTAAGCGTTTTATCCGTGAGGTCGGTTGCGTAGCGTTTCTTGGGGCGAAGGAACACACTACCCATGCCCCACGATATTTTGCCAGTCCTTTCGTATAGAATGTCCTCTGCCATCTTGTTGATTTGGAGAAAGTAGTCCTGTGCACCCTCGCCGTTTGTTGACTTGGCGACATGTAACACTCTCCAATTATCGCTCGTTACGTTGGGATTTTGCCGTTGTAGTAGGCGGAGTGCATGCTCCGGATGGTGGGTTCGATGGGCCCCACAGGCTTTGAATCGTTTTTACTGATTTCTTTATCCATGTCAGCGAGGGGTCGTCCTTGCATTTAATAATTTTGAAAACGCTAAATCACCCTGGTCCGTCAAATGTTGGCATGGGTGAGTTTGAGTTGGCTTCCATTCTCGAGAAGAGAGTTTCCAGTATTTGCATTTCAACCACCTTCCACCGCTCTGATGACATTTGTCCCAGCGGTTTGCTTAGGTCAATAAGTGCACCGATCAGGAGTCTCCTGGCAATCCTACTGGCCGCCTTCGCCGCAGTTCTTTACAGCCTCTCCCTTGTGCTTCGAAAAAAGGCGAATAGCGTAACGCTAAGACCTTCTTTTCAGTAGATCTTTCAATTAGTCTTTCAAAAGACCGTAAAGAGCTTTCAAGATAGTTGCCAGAGTGAGTGGGTTGAAAGACAGTTGCCAGAATAGCCCTGTAAGTCTATTTTTGGTAAAATGATTAGCCTCCTGAACCTCTGGCAGTTGTTATCTACTGTTTTTTGGGCTGGCGTAGATGGTGTGAGTTCTCTCAGTGAGGCTTCACTAAGCAAACATTCCTCTGCTATGTATTAACTTTTTTCTGATAGTATCTGATCTCACATTAAGGAATTTACTGTTCCTAACGGTAGGGTAGCTGATGCATTTTTTGCAAGTTTTGCGAACCTTTCTCGAGACTGCTTTTCTATTAGCGGGTGCCTATACAAATTAAATATTAACTATAGATTAGGCCCAGACAGAGACTCTTCTTTTCTCTTCTTTAGATTTAGACTTGCCTCCATGGCAATTGCTTTCGATCCAATTCTTGCATCAATAACTTTTCGTAGGTTTCTCCCCCAACTGAGCAGCCAAAGACACTCGCCGAAATTCTTAAAAACTCAATGATATTTACCAATCAACAGTACTGCTAAGTGGTGATGGCAGACTCATCAACATCATCAATAAGAAAAACATTTAAATGAAGGGTGCAAACAGTAGCCGTTGAGGTAGCCAAAAAGTAGGCACACAAAAATGGAAACAACAACAACTTGACGTTGCCGAAAAGGCACACAAATGTGGTAACCTCATTTTTGCGTTCAAAATACAAAAATAAATTATTTAAGGTAGCAAAAAGAGCAACTTAGGGAACTGCTGAAGATGTTGCGCGCTAGTGATGATGGTGGCGACGCTGCTAGTGGCAATAGCAATTGCAATTCAATTACCACTACCAGACGAAGCGCCTCTAAGTACACTACAAATATGCAAATAAGCTATTGAAGTGCCACTCGAAAGCGGGACGCCACGTCAAGTAGTGTGGAGCTTAATGAATTCCTTTCCTACCTAACTTCACATTGACGTCGTTGGTCGTCATAGCATAGTTACTTTTATATATGTAGATGAATATGTATGTTTGTACAAATGTAAGAGCTGCAAGAATTTTTAGTTATTTACCACAATTGCTACTGTAGCCGCCAGTTGAAAAGCCGGAGTAGAAGTATGTTAGTATATATGTATAGAAAGGCAGTTATATTAAGTTATGCATATGTCAATTGGTAGCGCATGTGCACTTGCTTTGTTTAAAGTAAGATGAGCACGTCTACTTCTTATATACATACATATCTACATGCTCGGTTGTGTCCATAGAGACTAAAATCAAAATATTATAATTAAGTTGATGAATATGACAGAGGCAAGATAGCAGTTGCTGGCACAAATACTTCTCCATCCATACATACTATACATATGTACATATGTATATACTTACAAGCACCAGCATATTTGTAATATGTTAATATTCTTCCAATGAAGACGTGCTTTAATATTCTCACTCCACACAGGCCAACTTTTAATGAAGACAATTCGGGTTTTTTGTGTGTGGCGCACTGTAGTAGATATGTAACCAAATGAGAGCTAAGAGCAAAAAAAAAACTAAAGTAAACAAAACAACAGAGATGATTTGAAAAAAATGTTTATTTATTGAAGAGTAAGAAATCAAAGTTAATTCCTGCCTTTAACCACATAAACCCGTTGGGTGCCACAATCGCCACTATGTATGTATTTCCTACATTCGCCTCTTTTCTGCTTTTTTCACATATTGTTGCGGTGAGTTCGTCACATTTCGATTATTTTTCGATACCAGCAATAATTTTTCCTCATTAACCACATTATTAGCAAAAATGTTTCTTTGTTATTTTTGGTTATTAATACTTAAAGTAATTAATAAAAACGCTAAATATTTAATTATCGTGGAGCTTTGTTTATTATATGATACGTACATACATATGTACATGTGTAGATTGGCGGGAATACTTCTATTTGGAAATGTGTCTAAACGGCACAGATAGAGAAACCGGTTATGAAGTTCAAGGTGTGACTTGTAGCCATGTAAATATGTAAGTAATATGTATGTAAATAGCTGGATAGGTTTTTTATCGAAAAAGATATGCTTACACTGAAAAGCTTGGAATTTATTAGAAAAAACAGCACATATGGATGAAAAACGTAGGCGTTAAGACCGGTAGTGAATATTAAATAAAAAATGCAAGACATTAAGTGGCTACACTTACAAATTACATTTATTTCGAAGTTTATTATTTTCATCGAATGGATGAATGCAAATTTTTTCATCGAATAGATGAATAAATATTTTTTCCGACAAACAAGCGTACTTACGCAAAATTTTTAATCGTTATATTGCTAGTTGATGTATTTGAAAACTGACTGAAACTTATTTTTTGAATTTTCATCATATGGATGAATGAAAGTTTTCTCTATGTATCTACAATAAAAATAACAAAATATTGCTTGTTAGTAAAAGTGGTTGAAATTGCGAAATTAATCAAACATACATATGTACTTTTTAAATTTGAAATGAATTTTCATCTAAAGGATGATTGATATCTCTTTTTTAATTAAAAAGGCTTATGAATTAAAGAAATCTATTACAGTACAACCCGATAGGGCAGCGGATACTTTTTAATTTTAAATTTTTCTTTTTTTAAATAAATTTTCTTTTAATTTTAAGATTTTATTGTTTTAAAAATAAACTTAATTTATTTATTTTTTTAATATCTAGATTTTATTATTTTAAAAAGAAAAATATTTTTCTTAATTTAATTTAATTTACTTTTTAGAAACTTATTTTATTATTATTTTTTTTTTTTGTGATGATGGTTTTGGCGACCTCTTTACTTTTTAATTTGCTAAACAAATTGTCTTTTTAAGTAAGATTTTTTTTTTTGTAATTTGATTTTCTTTTAATTTTTAATTTTTATTGTTTTAAAACGAAAAATATGTATATAAAAATTGTTAATATTATTTATTTTTTTAGAAACGTTAATGCCTCCTCGTCGGCAGATATTTCGAAAGAGAGAAAATAACTTTCAAGATAGTTACAATTTTTACATTGCCTTAAGAAATACTTTTGTCTTTCGAAAGACTGGCGGGTTTGAAGTTGGCAGTGGCCAGAATTGCCCTGCAAGTTACTGATAAGGTATATCGTCAGTGACGGGTCCATAATGGTCTGCGACGTATGGACATAAGTTTGGCGTGGCCAATTCCCTGGGGTTAGCCAACCACCCATCATATTCCGAGCCGAAGATCTGGATATATATTGGAGGCCTGTATTAAAATAGAAAATAGCTTTGAGGCAAATAAACTTAGCTGACTTAGCTTTCTGGGTGTGTACTAGGTTGCTGTACTTGGGCGCATAGAGTTTTCTTTTTGTGTGTCTGTGGCGGTGGTATTGTGATAACCATGAGTGGTTATACAAATAGAAATCCATTTGAACTTTCTGGAACAAGCAAGGAAGATATGGGCTGGGATGCAGACTTGTAAGGTCAGCTCGAGAGATATTGCAAGCAGCTATCTTCAAAACCCCAAAGATTATTTGACTATAAATTACTTCACTGTGTATCAGCTATGCTGTATGTAGTCAATAAGCAGCTCTTGCTCCTAGATAACTTCTTCACTTCACCTGCCTTTTGTTTTAATCAATTTCTGCCTATTTCATTAACATAATTTACTATATTTTCGAGTGTTTGTTTATTCATTCATTCTTATGCTCAATCAGCATTCATTTACATCTTTTGCCCGTTTTGCTACGCTCATCATTTCCTTTGCACACTCGCCTTTACAAATTTGCATATTTTACTTATTAATAAACTTCTTCGCTTTCCAGCTGTCAGCGAAAATTTTTCTTTTTTTGTTTTGTTTTAATTATTGTTTTTTTTTTTTGTTGATATTTTCTTACATATTGCCTCACTAATAAATATAAATATTTACTGATTAGCGTTTTGATGAGTTATTTATTGAATCGCAGTGATTTATTGTAAATTTATGGTGACTGTAATTGGAAACCAATCAGCAAGTTTTTAATAATTTTATTATTATGCTTTTGTTTGCAATTTGTCAGCTTTTGTTTCCTCTTGCAAAGCTTTGCGATTTATGCGATTTATTTTTCTTTAAATGTTTTAATGGCTTTAGTCTTTTTTGTTTTTGAAAATAACTAAGCAGCTCAAATTAATTCGGTGTCAAGTGAGTTTATTGTCAAAATATGCTTCTGTTGGCTACTGATTTGCCTTCTAAGTAAAGTGGCTATGTCGGTGTTATGTCATTGTCAAGTTCAACGCAGGTCAAATTGTTTGATAGTTTTTGATGAGCACAATTGGCAAATTGCCGCTACTACTTATGCGAATTCCTTGTACAATGAATTATTAATTTGCCACTCAAACGTTTAGCTGTAAGCGTTGGTGTGTGTGTTTGTGTGCGTGAACGAGTACATTTAACTTTGCGTCATTAAAATTAAACTGCCTTGACTTCATTATTCTAACCCCTTGCGCCTACTTCTCCTCTTTCCCAGTTACTGCTGTAAAGCCTTTGCAAATGCTCCTTACAACTTTTATTGATATATAAATTTTTCACTCTTCTTTCCTTCTTTGCCGGCAAAGCACTCAGCGTCCCAGTCAGTGGTTAGTGAATTGCTTCAATATCATAATTATTTTATGCATTCATAGTGCATTCATAATTATTCATAACCGCTGTGCTACGCTCTGACTTCCAGCGATCCAACGATCCACCAGCGGCAGTCCATCACACGTTTGCTCACTCGCAGCAGTAATGCATAGCCAACAGTGGCACCGCCAGTTGTCGTCTTCCAAGTATGTAGGCATGTGCTCGTATTTGCCTATGCATATTTGTAGATTGGTTGGTGCATACACTCACTATGATGTTCCAATGCTGTGCATGGAATAGTATATGTGTGTGCGTGTATTTTAATTTGGAATTGTTTATTGATGCTAGCTACGCGAAATCGTTNAAAATTAAACTGCCTTGACTTCATTATTCTAACCCCTTGCGCCTACTTCTCCTCTTTCCCAGTTACTGCTGTAAAGCCTTTGCAAATGCTCCTTACAACTTTTATTGATATATAAATTTTTCACCCTTCTTTCCTTCTTTGCCGGCAAAGCACTCAGCGTCCCAGTCAGTGGTTAGTGAATTGCTTCAATTTCATAATTATTTTATGCATTCATAGTGCATTCATAATTATTCATAACCGCTGTGCTACGCTCTGACTTCCAGCGATCCAACGATCCACCAGCGGCAGTCCATCACACGTTTGCTCACTCGCAGCAGTAATGCATAGCCAACAGTGGCACCGCCAGTTGTCGTCCTCCAAGTATGTATGCATGTACTCGTATTTGCCTATGCATATTTGTAGATTGGTTGGTGCATACACTCGCTATGATGTTCCAATGCTGTGCATGTAGTATATGTGTGTGCGTGTATTTTAATTTGGAATTGTTTATTGATGCTAGCTACGCGAAATCGTCGACATTTCCCACGGCTTTCTGGAGCTCAATGCGCGAAATCACTGGCATGCAGATATGTGCGAGTAAAATCCATTGCAGCGTAGCTTGGAACACAGCAGGGAACGACAAGGAATGGAGAGAAGCACAGTGGGAATGCTTGAGAATACTAGTAGATACTAGTATTAGAGAAAGGATTTACATGCCTGCAGATGGCCCACAAAATATTCCTAAATGTGACTAGTATTTAGTGCTGTAACTCTAATTAAGCCGAGAAAAATTGGCTAAATAGACTCCGGTTAACTAAATTTATCCAGCTAAATAACTTGAAATTACTTTTATTTTTATTATACACACAATACCTACCTAGTATTATTACTTCCGGAAGAATTACACTTTCGTTTATAGTAAAATTTTCGGTAAAGGACTTGTGGCGCTACAACGATGTTTGAAACCATCCGCAGTCCCCATAAGAATATCAAAATATCGATAGCTTTTTAAGTGTTGAAAACGCATCGGCGCTTGGTTAGATAACCTGCTTTGGCGTGCTCTTTTCCGAAAGAAATTTCCAATCAGATCTCAAGACCCGAGCTAATTTTTTTCGCTCAATATGTTATTTTTCGTCTGACTGGCACATCTCTATAAAATCCTTTCAAATATTTTTTTCCGAAATTGAGATCTTAGAAATTATAGCAGCGAAAAGTCAGAGTTAAGTCTTCCTATAATCAGGCGCTGTGTGAAATGATAGTCAGCTTCATCCAGTTTCGGAAGTGCCATTTCAAACAGCTCGAAATCAAACGCTTAATCTGAAATTAAAAAGCTAAAACGTGCTGGTATATACACACGACACTGGCAATGTTGACACGGAAAACAGAGAAATCAACAAACTTCATCTAGACCAAACTGAAAGGTCTCGATGAACAAATATTACTTTCTACCAAGCTGTCGTCATGCCTGTCCTTTTATGTGACGCAGAAGCATGGATGATGTCGAACAAAGATGAGAAAGATTTTGGGGCTTTAGAAGGAACTATTCCACGTAAGATCTATGAATCTGTTTGCTTATGCGGCGGGTACCGAAGGCGATGAGTTAAAATATAACAATTGGCCATANATATGTGCGAGTAAAATCCATTGCAGCGTAGCTTGGAACACAGCAGGGAACGACAAGGAATGGAGAGAAACACAGTGGGAATGCTTGGGAATAACTAGTAGATACTAGTATTAGAGAAAGGATTTACATGCCTGCAGATGGCCCACAAAATATTCCCAAATGTGACTAGTATTTAGTGCTGTAACTCTAATTAAGCCGAGAAAAATTGGCTAAATAGACTCCGGTTAACTAAATTTATCCAGCTAAATAACTTGAAATTACTTTTATTTTTATTATACACACAATACCTACCTAGTATTATTACTTCCGGAAGAATTACACTCTCGTTTATAGTAAAATTTTCGGTAAAGGACTTGTGGCGATACAACGATGTTTGAAACCATCCGCAGTCCCCATAAGAATATCGAAATATCGATAGCTTTTTAAGTGTTGAAAGCGCATCGGCGCTTGGTTAGATAACCTGCTTTGGCGTGCTCTTTTCCGAAAGAAATTTCCAATCAGATCTCAAGACCCGAGCTAATTTTTTTCGCTCAATATGTTATTTTTCGTCTGACTGGCACATCTCTATAAAATCCTTTCAAATATTTTTTTCCGAAATTGAGATCTTAGAAATTATAGCAGCGAAAAGTCAGAGTTAAGTCTTCCTATAATCAGGCGCTGTGTGAAATGATAGTCAGCTTCATCCAGTTTCGGAAGTGCCATTTCAAACAGCTCGAAATCAAACGCTTAATCTGAAATTAAAAAGCTAAAACGTGCTGGTATATACACACGACACTGGCAATGTTGACATGGAAAACAGAGAAATCAACAAACTTCATCTAGACCAAACTGAAAGGTCTCGATGAACAAAAATTACTTTCTACCAAGCTGTCGTCATGCCTGTCCTTTTATGTGACGCAGAAGCATGGATGATGTCGAACAAAGATGAGAAAGATTTTGGTGCTTTAGAAGGAACTATTCTACGTAAGATCTATGAATCTGTTTGCTTATGCGGCGGGTACCGAAGGCGATGAGTTAAAATATAACAATTGGGCTAACTTGGCCATATTGTACGCATGGACAAGGACGCTCCAGTGAAAAGATCCTTCGCCTCGACACCAATGGGTGGATAACGAAAACAAGGGCTCCCACAAATTGGAAGAACCAAGTGCAGCATGACCCGTTTGCTTTAGGAATGAGCAACTGGTGCAAATTCGCAGAGGCGAGAGCGACTGGAGACACTTTTTGGTCTTGGCCCGAACCGAGAAATGGTTGAAGCGCCAAATAAGAAGAAGAAGACAAGTTAGAACCATCAGAAATCACACTCTGCAAATCTCCCTTTAAGAATTATGAGAAGAGCTGGAAGAATTTAGCTATTGCGTCTAAAATCTGCAGTTGGCGTTTGAATGCAAATTAGAAGAAGAGGCTCCTTGGCGATTAAAATCCGTGTTTAATGAATTTTTTTTATATGCACGGCCAAATGAATACTAGAAGGAACTTCAACTTTTCTTAAAGTGATTAAATAGTTACTCTTTTTCCATAACTATGCGATCTATAAGAATATATTTTGACAGCCAAGCTACCTGAAATTTCTATGATCCGTAGAAACTGCGCCTAAACGATTTACTGCTTGCGAACTCTGAAGTGAAGGCAAGCGTCCCTTAGGCTTCTTGTAAGTACCGATTTTAACCGAAAATTTAATTGTCAAATGATAATTATCAGATAGCCAGACATCCGCTTGTGGGACTAATTGAAATGGTACCTTTGTAGGATAGTCGGCCTCCTCGTGAAAGATCAAAAATAATGGCTCTTAGAAGGCCGTTTTTTGCTTATTTTGCCGACCAGGATATATTGAAGTTTTCAGTCGTTTGTAACCGTTTATTTCTTGATTGCTGGAAATCGTAAGGTCAGCCTTTTCCTTTGACACCTCATTTTTTAAATCGATTGAACTGTGCAAACCTAATGTTATTAACAAAAAGTGCCCTCGCGTATTATACATACATAATTTTTAAATAGGTAGCAACCCCACTCATGCAAAAAATAAAAACATATTGCACATGCAGACGACATATCCGTTCACTTGGTGCCTCACTTTTTAGTCCAACAAACGGAGACGCTCTTATAATTTTTAAAAAGTGGCAACGCCACTCAAAAATTAACACATTATTGAACATCTAAAAGCCGATGTCTTTTATTTGACACCTAATTTCTTCTAATCCAACGAGCAATGCGGATCTAATACTTTTTTAGGCAGGTGGCAACCCTATAGGATAAATACGACGAAGAACACGAAGACTAATGCGCAGGCGTTTTACGTTTACGATCCGAAGACAGCGATTAAAACAAATACGAAGCTGAATGCGAAAACGAATACGTTTATGAAGCCAGCGACTAACCCGAAGACGAAAAAATCTTTGGGAGCCTTAAAAACCATAAAAGCGGCCAAAATTCGGTAGTAACTGACACTCCTTGCTCTAAAAAATACCAGGATCTCATTCAAGTATATTAGAAATCGTTCTTGGAAAATCAGAAAATAAGTATTTTAGGAAGGATAAGAAGTGGGAACTTTTAAATATAGAAAAAATGTTCAGTAAATCAACACACTGTCAGAAGTGTCTCAATCATAAATAGGACTGAATTCTCGGCGTTTGGTTTAGCATATTGAGCAGTGCTCGTTGTTGCCTTTTCAAAATCTCTCATTGTTATTTTTGCAACGTTTATTGATCTTATTGTTGTTGCCACTGCTAGAGAGTATCTAACATACCGCATTTGCTGCGCAGGTTTTTTCGCAACATTTATTTTTTTCCAACATTTACATTACAAAAGCAGCGGTGTCTTAACAAACGCAGAATGGGCTAACACACATAGGTACACCGTTGAAAGCAAGCTTACAAACACAGCCACATTGAATACACTGGGTTATGCGGCGGTTCACCACGCCCGGCCGCCCTCGCCATCACCAGACACTGTTGCAATTTTAAATGTATGCAACGAAGTGCCGCAAAATGGTCTTTACCACAATTTCCGCACACACTGTTGCCACCCGCATCGCCATCGCTTCTGCTGCCACCGGTACAGAGCAGCAGTAAACCGTTTGCTCAGCTGGCACAGGCATTTCTTAATTTCATTTTATATTCACAGCGACCAATTCAGCGTGTTTATATGCATGTTAAATGCGTGCGTGTGGGTGTGTGTGTATTTGTGCAAGTACGTCGTTTGCCTTGCATTTTATTTCATTTGATTTCATTTCATTGCATTTGCCATGCAATTCAATTTTTTTTTTACCGCGCATACAAATTTAAGCACACATACTATGTATGCCTACTCCGGCATAAATACATACTTGTATACGTGCAAATGTAAATTTATACACACATACATACATATGTACATATATTTTTTTATGCAACCCACAAAATTTTTAAATTTTTTTATATAGGATTTATATATGTAAAAGCACACATTTTAAAACTCTCACATTTGCTAAACCCCTTTTTCAAACATGCTTGACGCTTCGTTGCAATTTTTTGCACATTGCTCGCTCTATTCCACTTTTTATGCATGCAACAAATGTTTTTCTATTAATTTCTTGCATTCGTTGCACACACTGTCGCTGTTGCTCCTCGCGCTTTGTCACGCAGCTAGCCTGCTGCTTGCTCCTCCATTTTTGCGCTGCTTGAGTGCCGCGTGGCGCAGGTGGTGCGAATGCCGCGTAAAAATTATGAAATGCTAAGATTAGGCGCCATTGTCAGTTCGCTTTTTGAGCGCTGTAAATTTTCAAAATGCGCGCACTTTTCTCTGCTCAAGTACTGACTTACATACATACATGCAATGCAAGATATGCATACATACATATATGGCATGCGTTCTACTTCATTTTCTGCTTTTCCTTTGCTTTCTCATCGTGCCCTTATCGTTGCACTTGTTTTCCTTCGGTTGCTACCTTTTTCCGCTGTGCCATGCGACATGCTGTTCATTTCCATCGCGCATTTATTTAATTTTATGTACATTCTTTGTATAAAAATACTTATTCATATGCAATATAATATTCTTTAAGTGCTTTTTGCTTTCACTGTGTTTTTGGCAAAGTGCAATACTTTCACTTTTTTTGTCAATGCTGCATAGAGATTACATTTAGTAAATCGTTGAAAGCTGCTTAGATTTGCATTTAACTTAGCTTTTCTGGGAAAGGTCAAAAGGTCAAGGCCATAATTTGGGATAGAAGGGGAGATATTATCCCTTAAAAAAGTTGTAAGTGGGTCACAGGATTTACTTACTTTGAAATTTTAAGTACGCGATGCTTAAGAGCGAATTCATGTTAGAAAGCATCTGATGGAAGCGCCCACAATGAAAATACTTGAGAAAGGAAATGAAAAAAGTTTCCAAATATTTCTGCTGGGGCTTTAATACTACATGGGACTCCCTTATAATTCCCCAGAGAATATTAATTCATGCTTTGGCTGAAAATAATGGGCACTTTTTAAACGAAAACAGAGTTACGGGCTTCCATTTATGAAGAGGAACTTGTCATCTCTGGCAGGCTCAAGTATTTGGAGGTTATTACAGATAGAAATCCTTTAAATCTAATATTGAGGAGCGTAGAGAAGACAAGACGAGGTGAGAACAGCAATATGGCGGCCTAAGAACAACAAGGCCCCGGAGCCGACGCCATACGAGCTGAACTGTTTAAAGCCGGTGGCGAAGAGTTGGTGTGGCGCATGTTAAGCAGAATTTGGCCTGTTGAGCACAACTTTCGGCTCCGTCCAAATTGGGAAAGACCTCTCCGCGCCGTTTGAGACCAAATGAGGTTTTAGACAAGGCGATTCACTCTCGTACGACTTTTTCAATCTGATGCTGGAAATCGTAATAAGAGCTGCCAATTTGCAGCGCAGCGACACCATATATAGCAAAAGAACGATGCTGCTCGGGTATGCCGATGATACCGATATTGTAGGTCTGAAACCAAGGGACGTAACTGCAGCATTATCCAGTTTAGAAAAGAAGATATAGAGCTTGGTCTAACAGTGAACGAGGGCACAAAAAAGTACCTGCCGGCAACATATAAAGGGCCCACGCGTTTTGTGACTCCTATTGCTGTTGGCAGTTTCAACTTTGAAATAGTGAAGGACTTTGTCTACCTATGATCCAGCATAAACACGACCAACAACGTCAGCCAAGAAAAACCCTTGCCAAGCAGAGCCCTTTCTCATTATTTTATATGCCGCAGAAACATGGACGATGTCGAACAAGGATGAGAAGGCTTTGGATGCTCTCGAGAGAACTATTATACGAAGTATCTAAGGACCTGTTTGCGTGGACGAAGGGTACCGGAGAAGATGGAATGATGAAATCTTTGATCTTTTTAATGACATGACATAGTTAAGCGAGTACAGTTACAGAGATTGCGTTGGCTTGGACGTATTATACGCATGAATGACGAAAGCAAGAACAACAATTTTTAAGAAGAAACATTTTTTTTCGTTTTACTGTTTATTTAACTACTTTATTTGTTTACATATTCTGCTATAGGTTGTCTCATCTTAGAATTCCGTCTGACATAAAGGCATCCACACACCTGTGCGATGCTGTCGGAATGAATCCGCACCGTTTTTGATGCTACAGAAGTTACTGCTTCGAAAACGCTAGTACGCACACTGTTTTTATCGCAGTAAAAACTGTCAATTTATAGACAAACAAAAAATATTTTTCAAAAAAAAAAACAAGATTCGTAACTTTTCTACATCAAATACATATGTTTTGTTTTCTTACGTTCAATTTCTAGTGACCTTTGTTGTTCTCAAAACGCGGTAGTCTGCGATTTCGGCACGACGAAAAGAAAAACTGTGAATATAAATCACTGCAGCAAAATCGTTTAGTTCTTTGGTTCCTCGTTTAAAGCTATGGTCGGCACTGTTGTAATTTTTGTCGGAAAAGATTCGCACCGACAGAAATGCATAGGTGTGTGGATACCTTAACTCCAAAATGAGAACATAAAATTTTTATCTTTATTTGATTTGTTCTGAATTAGAAAAAGTATTTGTGAAGTGTTGCGAAATGGTGTTTTCAAAGCAAAATTTGTATGAGAATATCTAAATACAAACTTGTTTAATGAAAATAACCTCCCGATTCCAACTGCATTACTTTTCAACTAGTTTTAAGTAAGCTCTTTGTAGTTAACTACAAGTTATATATTTACAGAAATGTCGCAAAAAAACTAATTATAAGTGGGATATTTTTTAT
>NW_016164901.1:27226-29599 GCF_001687245.7 Rhagoletis zephyria | reverse complement strand
GCAAGAATTTGTATACCCGAGCGCACTTGTGCACAAGGGTATATTAATTTTGTTCACATAACGGTTGTTTGTAACAGCCAAAACGAATCGAGATAAATATAGACAAATGTATACATAAATGCTCAGAACGAATAGAGTATGATGTGCTGTGTTTATTTTTTCTTCGGATAAATTAAGTCAAGTATATACATACATGGCTGCAGTATAGTTCTCAATTAGTTCTTGATTTTTTTAAACATATACGATTTAAAAACAACAAAAACAGATTGTTTTATTTCAATTGAATTTATTTAAATAATTTTGCACAAATTTGTTGCATCATTTCGTACGAAAAGTTTCAAAACGTAGTGGAAAATTGTTGCTATAGTGTGCTGTTTTTATTTTTTCTTCGGATAAATTAAGTCAAGTATAAACATGGCTGCAAGTTTTTCAATAGGGATTTTGTAGAGCCAATGGAATGAAAGTCACCACAATACAACATATCTGTCATTTCATCGTATTATAGAATAGGTGGTGTACATTGATATTCGGTCTTTCTATTTTGGACTTTGAAGAATCAACACAATGCAGGATTTACGTGGAAATCAACAGCTTTTTGGTGGTGCTTTGGTATTATTGAAGAAGAAGAAGACTTTCGACAAACATTGCCTGTGATTCCACGATCAACACAGGCAGATGAGATCAATGTATGCTTGAAGTCTTCCCCTCTGTGGCGATATGTGCAAAAATTGACATTACACATAAACATGCGTGTTCAGTTGGACAATAATATTTGAAGATCGGTTCTCGAAGCAATTGTTAGAGATCGGAAATGGCAAAGTTCAAATCGATAATACAAATGGCTTGATTACATTGCCGAAGAATTTTTGTACAATTCTCCAATTAAAAGAAAAATTGATTGAATGCGTGTTTCCAAATATTGCTCAAAATTACATGTATCACGATTGGTTGAGAGAACGCGCAATACTGGCACCAAAAATGTGCAAGTCAATTCAATCAATTATCAATTTCTAGAAAAATTGCCAGACGAAGTGACAACATATAAATCTGTTGACAGCGCAATGAATCAAGATGACGCAGTGAATTATCCAGTTGAATTTTTGAATTCAATGGAACCGCCTGGTATGCCACCACATTGTTTGAATTTAAAGGTCGGCTCATCAATTATTTTACTACGGAATTTAAATACTCCAAAACTGTGTAATGGCACAAGACTGGCAGTAAAAAAATTGATGGCGAATTTAGTTGAAGCAACAATACTGACTGGCAAAGCGAAAGGTGAAATTGTGCTCATACCACGTATTCCACTGATAAAAACAGACATGACGTTTGAATTTAAGCGTTTGCAATTCCCAGTGCGTCTAGCATTTGCCATGTCCGTCAACAAGGCGCGTGAATTTGGAGGAGCCGTGCTTTTCGCACGGACAGCTATACGTGGCCTGTTCAAGAGTTGGCATTCCAAATTTTTATTTATTCATACCAAAGATGGAAAAACAAAAAATGTTGTATATCCAAATGTGTTGGATTACACTAAGTAACAAAAAAAAAATTTCTCAGTCCTTGGGATGTAATTGTTATTTCCTAGTCTGTTCTCAAGTAGCACAAAAGTCAAAAATACACCAAAATATATTGTGTATTTTTAACATCGGCGTGATATACATTTTCAATATAAAAAATATGCCATTTCTAAGCTCAGTTTTTGAACAGTTTATTTCGATTCAGTGTAAAAGTTATACCGTTTTTTCGTGCATTATTTACACCTACCGTCAATTTTTTTTACTGAATTTCGGCATATATATTATGCCAGTGGTATACAAGTTTTCTTGTTTCTAGAACATAATATAAACTCTGTTGGTGTAAAATAAGTATTGGTATTGGCTCAAATCATACACCATAATGGTAAAGGATTTACATCATATTCTAGCATAAATATATTTTCATGAGTGTGAAGAGTACAAAAGGATTCGAGGAATAAATTTTACTACTAATCAAATTTAAAACTAACTCAGTCATAAAATTTACACCGAAGCTCTTTTTTAATCTGCGCGACTTGGAATTCTTTTTATAAATCTCAGCATTCCTTTTCGTAATATGCAGGCAAGAAAATCGCGAATATATATGAATGTGAGTTCCTAATTTAAAAACGAGGTACATTCTGTCGAGTGAATTTCGGTACTACCCCCTCTAAAACTCGAGCGCCTCAAAATTTATAAGGATTTGAAGATTTTTAAATAAATCTGGGAAAACTTATATTTTGAAAGCAATGAATTTTTCGCCATTATTAAATTTTTAAGAGATGCGCTGTTTAAAAAAGGTTCGAAAATACACATAAAGTGGCATAGTTGAGCCAATGTACATAATGAAATTGTTAAA
>NW_016164901.1:16284-23126 GCF_001687245.7 Rhagoletis zephyria | reverse complement strand
CTAGTTAAATAATAGTCATACAGCTTTAATATGGCGTCCAGCTGAGTTTCAGTATTAGGCTAAGTTTACAACCTAACGTATTAGCGTAGCGAGAATACATACAAATCGCTTCTAACCAACATTTACACAGTCTTTTGTGTTTATCGCTGTGCAAGCAAATAAAAATTATGCAGTTTGTTAAAAAAAGCTTTTTCTCATACTTAAAGCCCAAATAAATAAAAAATATACATATGTACAAAGTACTGTCTAATAAAAAAGTTAATAGAAACATTTATTTTACCCATAACAAAGCAATATAGTTTTAAAATGTCTTACCTTCCAAAGTCCTTTTGCAGTTTTCACACGCGAAATGAGGTGCCCAGGATTTGTCTTGATCACCCACAGGCATGCCGAAATAAGCATTGTAAGCTTCGCACATTTTAAAACCTGTTTCCAAAGAGTACTTATTCGCTCTTGTTTTGATAAAATATCCGCAGACATAACAAAATGCATCTGCAGGATACTTGCAGCCTCGTGAAGCCATGTTTGAACGAATTTATCTGTAATAAAATAAGAAACAACTCTCAATAAATCACAAAAATGTTGCAAAATTTATTGCGACGACTTTGTTGTTTTAACTAGTGTTGGGCAGTATCGAGTACTTTTGTGTATTTACTACTTTGGTATCGATACTTTTAAGCATCGGGTACTGTCGATACTTTTCAGCATCGAGTACTGAGTACTTTTGGAATCGATACTGCCCAACACTAGTTTTAACACACACAAATGTAGAGAAAACAAGTTGTATGCGCTCGTGTATCAGTTTTCAACAAACAAGCATAAAAATAAACGCAGATAAGCGCTGCCATGGTCACAAAAGCAAAGTTATCTTGCGACAATAGCTGTTTTCTATACTTTTGGGACCTAACTGACTAGGAAATAACAATTACAACCCAGGGACAAAAACCTTGTTACATAGTGTTATGATTTAAAATAAAGAATCAAACATTTTGAAATAAAACAAATGATAAACCTTCATATAGAAAAATTCCAGGATTTTTCATTAATTTTTTAATATTTGGTGTAGAGAAGCACGCCGGGGTACCGCTAGTAAAATTTATAAATTACTTTGTAAATTAAAGAGATTATATAAATTTGTTTAAATTTGAGTGCATCAAAAAGAACTTATTATAATAATAAAATAAACTTATTAATTTATGCGTCTGAATTATATATATATACTTATATACATACACTTGCATCCACTTGAATAGCGACAGGCAAAATCTGAATTTATTTTTTATATGGAAAAATTAAATTCGGATTTTGTTTGTCCCTTTTGAAGTGCAAAGAAGAGAAATTGGCTATAATAATACATTTGTAATACTACAAAACAAACAGAACAAAAGATATTCGTTTAAATTGATAACTCATACTTATAAAAGTTCAACTGAGATCAAATACGGAGGCGCATATCAAAATCCGGACAAAGAAAAATTTTAACATTTTACCATATTATAAGAAAACGAATGAAGTACTGGTCAAAGTAATAGCACCACAACATTTTTAGCAGTCTTGACTATTTTTTTGTTTGTTTAGTGTCTTCTAATTTTTTATAAAAGTTGTACAAAACATAAAAATATACAAAATCATTAAAATTTCAATCTTTATAATACAAACTTCTATACAAATTTTGTGTAAGCGGCTTTATAGCTTATTCAATTTTATTAAACTCAGTGCTTATAGTTGCTAAAAATTCCAGTAACTAATTTTTTTTTGCCGACTGTATTTTTAATTTTCTAGGATAAAAAAACATTAATTGAGGAATTCACAACGGTGTCGTAAGTGTCGTATTGTTGTATGTCGTAAACCTTAAAAGCTTAAATAAATGTTTAGAGAACTTGAAACCACAGCCAACTATTTTTAACACCACGGAAATGCATAATATGACTTTGATGGTACTTTTCGAACCCAGTTAATATATTTTTAGACGTTTAAAGTTGACGGCATACAACAATACGACACTTACGATACCGTTGTGAATACCCCAAATGTAATGTTAACAGATGTAAAGAAGAGAGAAGTTTCTCTAAAGCCGCCATCGATAGTTTTCAAAAACTATCGATAGTGGCGACAGTTTTCAACTATCGATAGTATCCCAGCTCTAGTAGCTGATACAAACTTTTACGCCTGTCGGATGTGCCACGCCCCCGTTCAAAAAACTCATTTATATACAGTGACGGGCAAAACTGTAACATAGTGTAACACTTTTTACTTCAGCAATCGCTATCTTTCCAAGTTCTAACGACTTTCACACTTATGTTGTATATTCTTATTGGTACACCTGTACTTCCTCTCATAATGATTTGAAGTCAATCCAACAACAATAATAAAACCAGCAGACAAAAATGTAAATTAATGCAAATGTTACAGTTTTGCACTCATATATTTTTAAGAACTTTTTTACAATTTTGACGAAAAAAAAGAACTATTAACACAATGTTCAGTACCTTTTTGCTTTTTTAGTGCCTGGATGCGATTTGGCATACCTTATTTTTATCTCTGTAAAAATTCTGGAGGTATATCCTCCCATATGTCCTTAGTTTGCTTTCACAGCTCATGTACTCCATTGGACTTGGACTTGGATACTTAGTAAGCTGTCCTTTTAGTTGATTTCGCTGATTCTCGATGAAATTCATGTCCGCGGATTGTGGAGGTCATTTCACATTAGCAAATTTTTGCTTTTGTACCCAGTCCTTGCGAACATGTGCAGTGTGTTTTGGGTGATTTTTCAGCAGAGACTCTCATTTTTTCGACTACATCTTGCAAATTTTTTTGAAATATAAACATATACTGTTTCTTACGCATAATGCGTACTAACGGACCAACAAAATTTTTGAAATACAACCCCAATCTATTATTGACCGACCACTGTGATTCCCAGTTTGCCTTACTTGATGCGCATGGACTTAATTTAGGTCTTTGATCCAATACCATGCCCGGCCATCTGATTGAAAGCGATTAATTTATTCTTGTCAGACCAAATAACTTTCAATTGAAACTTAAAAATGTGTTTTTTTATTGCATTCTGAAAGGCCTAACATATCCCAATAGGCATCGGTCCGGTTTTCGTGCGATGCAGCAAAATGCTGCCACACTCGCACATGTATTTTGATCAAATTTGCTTTTTTCTTCTTTTATGATGCCTTTGCGCTCAATTTGGCAGTTTTTCGCCTCGCTGTTTACTGATTTGCATTAAAGTTTAATACCTTAAGCGCTTCTGTAATAGTGGCTGCATCGCTACTTCCTGCTAAGCTCACAAGATAGCGGACGGTAATATTTTTTGACAGACTTCCTTTGTCCTTGGGTTCACTTTAGGCTATATTTTTTGTGTCTTAACATTTTCAAGTAGAAAACTCCAAAATTTGTTGCCACTTTTCCTGCGGTCTCGCCTTTCCGCAGTAAATCTATTATTTACATTTATGGTTACTGATTATGGTGGTGACCACTTCTTCACTAAATTACAATACAGAAGAAAGTTATCTGACTTCCAACTAAGTAAAAGATAACTGTAAAATGCAAAACAGAGAGTGAGTGCAAAACTGTAACATTTGCCTTAATTCACATTTTTGTCTGCTGGTTTTTTTTATTGTTGTTGTATTGACTTCAAATCGTTATGAGAGAGGGAGCAGGGATGTACCAACAAGAATATACAACAAAAGGATGAAAGTCTTTAGAACTTGGAAATATAGCGATGGCTGTAATAAAAAGTGTTACACCATGTTACAGTTTTGCTCGTAACTGGATACCTTACTATAAGCATTTATCATAGATCTTCACACCAAATTTCAAGTTCATGTGACCTGTGTTTCCGAAGTTACATCTGTTTAAAAATTTCACGCCCATGGGATGTGCCACGCCTTCTTGTTCAAACTCATTTATATATACCTTGCTATGAGCACCCACCAGATATGACTGCATACCAAATTTAAGCTCTTATAGTTGATAAGAATTTCCCCGAAGCTCTTATAGTTGATAAGATTTTCCCCGCCTATTAGATGCGCCACGCCCCCTTTTACAAACTCATTTATATGCATATACCCTACTATAAGCACCTATCATAGATATGTCTGCATACCAAATTTCAAGTTCATGTGACTTATGGTTCCGAAGTTATAGCTGGTAAAATATTCCACGCCTATGAGATGTGCCACGACCCCTTTTACAAACTCATTTATATATACCTTACTACAAGCACCTACCATAGACATGCATGCACACAAAATTTCATGTTCTTGAGACTTATGGTTCCGAAGTTATAGCTGATAAAAGTTGCACGCCTCTGGGATGTGCCACACCCCCTTTTACAAACCCATTTATATATACCTTACTATAAGCACATATCATAGATATGCAGCCAAATTTGAAGTTCGTGGGACTTATGGTTCCGAGGTTATAGCTGATAAAAAATTCCCCGCCTATTGGATGTGCCACGCTCTCTTTTCAAAACTCACGTGTATCCTATTATAAGTATCTACCATTACAATGGATGCATACCAAATTTCAAGTTCATGTGACTTATGATTGCGAAGTTATGGCTGGATAAAAATTTCACGTCTATGGGAGGTGCCACGCCCCCTTGTCTAATCCCAATTTTTTTCACCCTATTATAGGCCCAGGTATCAGGGCAATACTCTGTAAAGATTTCTTTCGATTCCGTCCGTCCGTTTAGGCTGCAACCTGGCATATACATACATTCATACTTTCACAATTACATAGCAGATATTTTCAATGCATGCTAACATGCCCGTTTACATGCTTACGCTGACGATGTTCAGCTGTATCTCTCTGATCGCACTGGCATGGTTCAAGAAATCGCGCTTCAACTAAATTAGCTTCATAGTAAATTCTAGACTGACTTTTGAGGATCACATAAACGATGTAGTTAAAAAAATTTACTATACACTGCGGAGTCTCCGAGCTACCTCTGCTTTTACACCCAAAGACACTAAGAAGAAAATGGTAATTAGTATAATTGTTCCCCTCATTACCTATTCTGATGTAGTATATAGCGAATTTGACTCTTAATTATTTCAAAAACTTAATGTTGCTTTTAATTTTGCCACCAGATATGTACATGGGTTAAAGGAGTTTGATCATTTAAATACCCTCAGAAACTCGATACTGGGATGCGGCCTAAGAAATTTCTTAAAAGCTCGAAATCGCATTTTTATGTTCAAACTGATTAACTATGTTTAAGAAGCCGGAATACCTGTATGAAAAGCTCAAGTTCCCTAGAAGTGTACGCTCTTCCAGTTTTAGTTTACCCAAATAGACATAATTATCTTAATACGCCGAGATTATTTTTTGTTAATGCAGTAAAACTTTGGAACTCTCTGCCAGCATCTTTGAAGAACTCTTGACGTAAGCACAACTTCAAAGGTCTTATTATTTTTATAATAAAAGTACTTAAAACGGTTATAAATTTTCTATGTTGGTTATTGTAATAACTCTGTATAATTAAAAGTACTACCAAATTTGTTAATTCCTTGTTATATATTCTTGTTTTCCTATATTTAATGTTCTTACCTTTTTTATTTCTAATTGTGCAATAAAAGATTTAATCTTAATGTACTAATGTATAAACGATATCAAATAAATTGAAATTGAATTGAAATTTAAACCGAAAAATATAAGGAACTAGCAGACCCGGCGAACTTCGTCCCGCCCAAAATTTTTATATGTTTTATTGATACTTTTTGGTCCAACATTTTCACCAACAATTCACGTTTACGATTTTCATTGGCACATTTGTCTGCTAAGATTAAGGTTTGGTGGTCATTTGCCGCTTTAAATAACCTAAGGAAAGTGTTATATCCGTTCTTCATAAACACACCTACAGAAGAATAAAAAAATCCGTTCAAAGATAGCTAAAGGTCGGTAGGTTTGTAGGCCTCACACCCCTTTTCAAATAGCCCAAATTTTCTCCATGAGTATGGGCTTGATTTCAACTATATACATATCTCCATACGAAGTTCCAGTACTGTACCATGAATACTTTCAGAGATATGCAGTATAAAAATTCGATTTATATGGGAGGAGCCACGCCCTCCTTTCCAACAGCTGCCCTCTTTCTTTATGAGTGTGCGATTGATTTCGTATATCTCCACACCAAGTTCCAGAACTCTACCATGAACACTTCCAAAGATAGGCAGTATGAAAAATTCGGTTTGTATGGAAGATGCCACGCTCCCTTTTCCAATAGTTCCAATTTTTCTCCAAGAGTATGCGATTTATTTCGTACATCTCCATACAAAACTCTAGAACTCTACCAAAAAATTTCCAGAGATAGCAGTATGAAAAATTCGGTTTGTATGGGAGATGTCACACCCCTTTTTACTATAGCTAAAATTTTTCTCCAAGGGTATGCGATTGATTTCGTATATCTCCATACCGATTTCCAAAACTCTACCATGCACACTTTCAGAGATATGTAGCATGAGAATTTCGGTTTGTATGGGAAGTACCACGCCCCCTTTACATTAGATTTTTTCAGCCTAAAACCATCCTTGGGACACGTGCGGCAGGTGGCAGTTTCAAAAAAATCGGTTCTGCCGCTCTCGAGCCTTGCGAAAACTAACAAACGGCTTTCTAAATATAAATTAGTTGAGATATATTATACATTATAATTATATTTTGACAGTATCCGTTGTTTCTGATTGGCGCAAAAAAATCTTGCCTAGTGATGAATTCGCCCATTGATATGGTCGTTACTTAAAGCTATTTATATTCGAAATTGCATGAAAATTGGAAAACAGGAATCTATAAGCTTATCCAGGCAAAAAGCTACCTACGTACCGAAT
>NW_016164901.1:0-15614 GCF_001687245.7 Rhagoletis zephyria | reverse complement strand
TTTAAGCAAATCGGACCATGAATATGATTTCTTCGAACAGATCGGTCCCTGGTCCACTTCTCGGACAAAATGGATCATATGTGCCAATATATGCTAAAAAGCTACCTACGTACCGAACTTTAAGCAAATCGGACCATAAATACGATTTCTTCGAACAGATCGGTCCCTGGTCCACTTCTCGGACAAAATGGATCATATGTGCCAATATATGCTNCTAAAAAGCTACTTACGTACTAAATTTTAAGGAAATCGGACTATAATAAGATTTTTTCGAATAGACCGGTCCCTGATCCACCTACCCGAAAAAAGTAAAATTTTTTTAGCCTAAAACATGGTGGTTACGGAAAGCTATTTGTATACAAAATTTCATGAAAATCGGACCAGCCGTTCGCGAAATTACCTGTTACAAAAAAAAGGGACTTCTCTTTATATAATTAGTATAGAAGATATAGATAGATAAAAACAATTTGTTCATACATAAGGATGTATGTAAGCTATTCCTCACATTTTTAGAAATAATTGGTATAAAAAATAAAATAATCGTAAGGAAGAAGTAACCGGGGAATTGAAGGTATATCTCTTTTCAATGCCACATGTTTTTAAAGGTTAAATTATGCGGGAAAATTTACATGGATTTTTTATGCAATATTTTTTTTTACCGATAAGATAATTCATATAAGCGGGGAAATCAATTAAGCGGGGGCAATTAAGCGGGGAATACTGTAACTAAGTCAGGCATATAAGTATTGATTAGTGGTACTATTTGCAAATAAGCTCAAGACGTTGCCTTGCTTAGATTTATTTTATTTTTCGATGGCCAGCTAATTGCCTTTTTATAATCAAAACGTTGTCATTTCTTTCTTTCTTTTTTTTCGATGGTCATATTATTGCGTTTTTATAATCAAGTAATATTGAAAAAGAATTGTTCACCGTCGAATAAACAGTGAGTAAGGTATGTATTTGCAAATTATTTTTTTTTTGCAAATAGCTGACGTATAAACGTAGTAATAGATAACGGATTACCCCTAAAAATCCTTTTTGAATTTCCCCTAGACGCATTTTCTTCCCTCTAAAGCTTCCCCCTAAATATTTGGTCCCCCTAAATTTACCCCCCAGGGCAGTCAAAAGTCTCTAAACCTAGTGGAAAAACCTTTGATCTTGCAACACTGCGAAAGAAGAATGAAATGCACTTTAATTTTTAAATTGATATTCTCTGAACGTAGCCGATAAGCATGGTGGGAGATGTTATGACTTCTTGCAAACTCTCATCTATTTTTAGTTTACAACAGGAAATTCCGTTAAGCTGTCTGTTCGTATGATATGGTGCTTTGAATTGACTACATCTATTGGAGGTGTCACGCCCCTGGTAAACACTCTCTTTCAGTTTACTATAAGTGCCACGCCCTCTTGAATAAATTCATTTGTATACATTTACCATAGTACAATATTATTTATAAATTATAATAGGGCAATTCATATAAATGCGTAAATGCCTCGTAGCCACGTAAACCTCGTAAATATAATCAATTTTGTATGGATAACCGGTTTATTTACGAGTTTTACACGTTTACGAGGCATTAACGCGTTTAGATGAATACCCATAATGTATAAGAAATCATGTAAATCTTTTGGCCAATGCACAGAGAGCATTTACATAGTAAAACCGGTCAAAATTATTTGGTGTGTTTTTCTGATATGGAACTAAATCATAATTAGGCTTTTATATTAGAAAAAAATGCTAATTATATATATCTTAAGTTCATTATGGTGACATATTTATCCATCGAGGAGGTTCCGTGCGTAGAAGTGGAAAGCTTTTGACTGCCATTCACCTGGGAGTGGACAGAAGTGATCCTTGTGCGTACGGTTCAAATCGCAACTCACAAAGTCCGGATATTTATATCCACGTATCCTCCGGGTAGCGAAAAAACACCCATTTGGGAGCGAGCTAAAGTGAGAAACTTCGCGTGCGTTGAGTTTGAGTCCCGCCACGGTAAAACCCCGCCCAATGTAAAACAAAAAGCAGCCTCGGATGAGACCCCTTTTCCTGATGACGACCACGGCAAACATATTAAGGACTATGATTTGAGGGTATGCACCTCGAACATCCGGACCCTTAATAGGGAAGGTGCCTCTGCCCGGCTGGTTGATGTCCTCGGGAAGACTAAGGCTGACATCACCGCCATCCACGAAAAGGGATGGACGAGGCAAGGTAATATAAGCGTGGAACCTTGCGACGTCTACTATAGTCGCCACGTAAAGGAGCGCCAATTTGGTGTGGGATTTATGGTGGGAGATAGACTCCGTCGCCGAGTACTGGTGTTCACCCCGGTGGACGAACGTTTAGCCACAATCCGCATGAAAGTGAGATTCTTCAATTTTTCGCTTATCTGCGCCCATGCTACGACGGAAGAGAAGGACGAGAACATATGAGCGCTTCCCCGATACGATATAAAAATCGTGTTTGGCGATTACAATGCCAAGGTGGGCAAGGTCGGAAACTTCTGCCTCCACGAAGAAACGTCCTACAAGGGATTGAGGATGATCGACTTCACCGGGGCCCGAAACATGGTAATATGTAGTACTAGGTTCCAGCATAGGAAGACCCACCAAGCTACATGGCTGTCTCCAGATCGAAAAACGAGAAACCAAGTCGACCAGGTTGTGATAGACGGAAGACATGCTTCCAGTGTTTTAGACGTACGTACACTCCGAGGGCCGAATATCGACGCGAACCACTATATTGTTACAGCTAAGATACGCATCCGTCTCTGTGCAGAAAGAAATGTGCGCCCAAAAATGCAAGGAAAGCTTATCGTCGAAAAGCTGCAATTTATTCGCCACTCGACTCACACACGTGCTCTCTGATAGAACTTTTCAACAAACCGACATACACGAGCAGTGGATCCTCATTTCCCGATCATTAATTATCGCCGCCGAAGAAGAAGTTGGATTTCAGCGAGCCCGAAAGAACAAGTGGTACGATGAGGAATGTCAAGAAGCCGCGGAGAGATCGGGCGCAATGAGAGCCATGTGGGATCGTTATTGGGAACTGAAAAGTGAAGTGACGTATTTGCCGCATTAAGAAGGGAGAGGCCGAAATACGTGAGTGCGAAGAGCTTGAAATGCTGGCCGACAGGAAAAACGCCCGAAAATTTTATCAGAGAGTTAGGCGACATACTAACGGTTTCAGTATTCTAAGCATAGATTACAAGATCTTATAGAATGTATGTCAACGAATTGATTGGACCTTATCCAGTGAGGCTATAGACCTGGCAAATCCACCATAGATCAGGTATTCACAACATGCTAAATATTGAAAAAGAGCCGCGAGAATAGGACCGACACGCACCATCTATTTGTCGATTTCAAAGCCGCTTTCGACAGCACGAAAATAAGTTGTCTTTATGCCGCGATGCCGAAAGGTTTATCAGAGAGTTAGGCGATATACTGAAGGCTTCAAGGCCAGGGCCAACTTCTGTAAGAACAACTAATTTGAGTTGTGAACCATGGCTTGGCTATGTCGTTCGAATGGACAGAAACGCTCCTGCTCTGCAAGTATTCAACGCGGGCCGCGACGCTGGTAACAGAGGAAGAGGAAGGCTTCCTCTGCGTTGGAAAGACCAGGTTGAGAAAGACTTGGCTTCACTTGGCGTCGGTTAGCACAGAAGAGAATTACTGGCGTGCTGTTTTGTTCTTTGACAAAATCCCCTAGGCGGTGACAGTGCCAGTAGAGAAGAAGAAGAAGATTTATCCATCGAATATCATAGGTCCATATAAAACCTAATTCCGAAAAATTCAAAAATGGCATTCATATTTCCAGCGCATATTTCGATCGAATTCGAATTGCGAATTTTCAGTTCGTAAAATGTTGCTTCTTTCTCAATTTAAATTAAATAAGTAACTTAAAAATATAAAAAAAGAATGCGGTAAAGTGTGCTAAAGATCAACACGTTCTCGTCGAAGCTGAATAGAGAGATTTATTGCCCAGCTTCATAGTCCTTCTAAAGATCTTCCTTCCGAGGGCACTGAAATCTGAGGACATATAATTCAGTAAATCTCGGTACTCATCTCCGAAAAAAGCATTTGAGTAACGAGCGAACTTTTAAATTTATTTTTACTGATGAAGAAAACAGTAGGAAGAAACTAGCGGTGCATCGAGTTTTTTCACTAGATCTTTGACAAATAATATTCGATCAGACTAACAGATTTTTCATTATGTCAGCATCGACTCTCCCTATAACTAGCCATTGAACATTTATGCTTGGAATCTCTTTTGAAGGATCTTAAACTTCGGACAGTTTTATAACAGAGATTTATACCCAAGGATCCAAAATATAATCCTATAAAAGAATATTGCACGACGAGACCCGACAAGCAAATAAAATGACTGCTAACATCGCCAAACCAAGCATATGCTTTCTAACTCATAACATCATCTTCCAATGGCCATAATTTCTGAAGGAAAAATCGTAAAGCACTACTCGAAGGCACATTTTGAAGGGTAAGAATAGTAGTAAATGGCATAGAGCAAACAAAAGTGGCCATTTAAACCGTTTTTCGTGTACTTACTTGGAGCAGATGTAAGCTCAAGCTAGAGTTCTAAGCATAAAATTACTTCTGAAACAACCTACAGCTGCACAGCAACATAAACTTTCAAATCTGTGTTCATAATTATCATGTTCTTAATTTCTTTGAATTACATGTCAATCGCAAGTCTACTGAACTCATGCTACTTATTGCATAAAACAGACCACAAGCCATTTAAACCCTAATCATAATCTACACGTATGTACATATATCGCACAGGTAACGTAACGGTCTTTATCTGTAACTATTTTATGCAATTTTTTTTTTTTGCGTATTGTATTTTGGGCTTTATGCTTTCAGATTCTAGAAGAAAAACTATCCGAAAGTTGTATTCTAGCAAGTTTCAGCGGTATTTGAAAAGCACTGTGAGCCAAAACGTATTGTAACAGTACGCGATTTGGGCCATATGATCATTTTCCTTAATTCATAGAGTAAGAAGCAATCAGCACGAATCGGAATAGTATATCTTATCTTACTAATATTATAAATGTGAAAGTTTGTATGTTTGGATGTTTGGGAAATCATCACGCGGAAACGACTGAACGGATTTTGTACGCAGATAGCTTATGGGCCAGATTTTTTTATAGCAGAGGTTCGCAAACTTTTTTTTATCGTAGACCCCTTTCAAAAATTTACTGGTTTTTGTGGACCCCTGCTGATACATTTCTAAATATTCCCAAAGCTCGTAAAAAAATTAAATGTGAAAATTAGATCTAACAATGTAAATTTGCGTCGCGGGTGAATTCAAAAACTAAACTCAGAGTGGCCAAAATAAAAGTAAAATATTTTCTTGTGTCCTATTTATAAAAATAATGTGATTACACACTAGCGCTAGCGTTATTTACATTTTCTTCACCATAAACTCATCATTTGTGTTTATGGCATAATTTTTATTTTTATCGCTACGAGTTTAAAAGTGAGGCGAAAAATATTTATCACATTTTTAAAACACAAGACTTAAAACATCAAAACGGCTAAGCTTTTTACGCCAAACTTTTGATTCAGAAACTGACAATCAAGTCGAATTTATATAAGGTGGTGTTACTAGCTCAGCTGATTTTGTGTATGTGTTTCGCCGCACGGCTTCTGATTTCAAATTGAAAAATTTTGTGTGAATTTCTACACACACTCTTACAGATTTTAACAGTTTATGCCGCCGAAGCAAAAACAAAATACATGTAAATTTTTGTTTTTGTACTCCTGCTATCGCCTTGCTGCCAATAGAGAAAAGAACGAGCTTAAAAAAATCGATCAGAAATAAACAAGCAAGCAAGAACCACAAAAAGTGTTCCACCGTCTCATCTTCTTCAAGGCAAGATGGGCAAATGGACTTGTCATTTACGCCTATCAGTCAGGTGTTTCTGCGACGTGAAGTGACCAGTCAGCAGTCCAGCAAGTTGTCTGCAGTATCGTCTGCTCAGTGAAAGCAAAAAACTAGATAGACTTCGTGAGATTGAAGGCAACATGAGCTTTGCCCACCTGCATCCTCTCGATGCCTCTCAGTCTTTGCTGAGCGAAGTATTCACCCAGTTTCTGATGGTGGCTTCGATTGCCGAAGGTGGGAGTGCTAAAACTGGTTGCGGACCGAGGAGTGCCTGGTCTGAGCCAACTCTGGCCAAATGATCAGATGACTCATAATCAAGTACTCCTGAGTGACCTGGCTCCCAGAGTAAAACAACCTCGTTATATTCACCATCATATTTTAGTCGAGACTTCCATTGCCGAACTAGTTTGGAAGTACTTAAATAGAGGGCTGGTCAATGCCTTAAGTGCAGCTTGGTTGTCACTGCAGTCACGTAAACTCCTTCCCCTCCACCTATGTTCCACCACGTAGTCCATGGCTTTGAGTATTGCAATTATCTCAGCCTGGAAGACCGACGCATATTCCCCTACAGAGAAGTGAAGCTTATCTTCATTAATCGCGCAAAAGACCCCAGATCATGACCCAGAGTCAGTTTCGGAGCTAACAGTGAAGATTCGACAATGTGTGAATCCGGTCTCAGCGATGGAATCAAACCAGCATTCAGTTCAACATTATAAAATCTCTTCAACAAAGGTAATAGTGGCGTACTATCCTCTAGCTTTGAAAAGACACAAGTGCTTAAATCTCTACCGCCAACAATTTTCGCCGCGCCCCACTCATTGTCATACCAGCATCCGGTTCTTTTTAGTCTGCAGGTGGCCTTTAAGGCTTCCCCACGTATGAAAACACAAAGTGACGGTAAGTGCGGCAGTGCGTCAAGAGCACTATAAACCACTCAAAAAAATTAAAGTTAAATAAAGAGGCTATCAAGCAACCATTTTGGTTCTTCAAATCGAAACCAGATAAATTTTCGTGTACCCCCATTTATAACTCATGGACCTCCAAATTTTTTTCACGTCACCGTGGACCCCCGTGGAGTCTTCCGTGGACCTCTGGGGGGTCCACCTGGACCACTTTGGGATTCACTGGTTTATAGGCTATTTTTTTAAGAGTTGCCACCTGTTGCTTATGACCTATGTTGGAAAATAGGCTACCTAATAGAAAAGATTAATTAAATTAATACGTGGAAATGACTGGACTGATATGCATGATAGTTTTGATACAGATAGCTTATGACCTAGATTGGAAAATAGGCTCCTTTTTTAAGAATTGCCACCTGTTTGAAAATGAAGTTTTGCTCACAGGATTGAAAGACAGTAAACCGGTTTCCCGATCAGAACGAAGTTTGGTACACTTACTACGGATTTCGGGGGGATGGTCTTAGACTGAAAGTAAGTCCAATAACTCAAGGCCTCTCCCATACAAATTAGAATTTTCATATTACATACATATCTCTGGAAGTATTTGTGGGAGAGAACTGGAACTTGGTATAGTGATATGCAGGGAACGGATTTTTAGGACCTAAAAACCTATAAAAAAGGCAAAATGAAATAACGAAATAGGCTGGAAAAGGCAAAATAAAATAGTGAAAAAGGCAGGAAAAGGCACTAGGTGTTGCAAAAAAGGCAAAAAATAGCAAAACAAAATAGCGAAAAAGGCGGGAAAAGGCACTAGGTATTGCAAAAAAAGCAAAATAAGGCACTAAAAAAGACAGAAAATACGAAGAGCAATCAAAAAATACATTTATTTTAGAAATATTTGTATTACAAGTAAAAAGAGAAAAACTATGAACTAGTTTCATTATATGAAAAATTTGTACTTTGAAACTTTGACTCTTTTATTCTTTCGAGTTTCTAACTCACAAAACTTTAATCTGTATAGTTATAGTAACATTGAACCACAAGATACATTTTGAAGTTTTTCTGGCATCATTTTCATTCGATTTACGCGAAGAAAAGCCTTAAATGTACTAAATGTGTGCTCGACGTAAGTTGATACAAGCGGCGCCCAATTTAAATATGGAACGTTTGAAACGTTCATATTATCAGGAATAAGGGCGTTTTCCTCGCTCCTTACAATTTTATCCACACCCCTTATTGTCTCCAAGCCTTCGTCAGCTGAGAAAACGGATTTGAATTTTTCCAACACCAATTTGGCAAGAGGTCTCTGCGCTTCTATAAGCCGCATGGGCAATGTGTATATTATTTTTTAATCTTAAAAAAAAAAATTGTAAACGCTATAATCACTTTTTTAAAAGTAGAAAAGGCAAAAAAGGCAAATATCTTAAAAAAGGCAAATATCTTAAAAAAGGCAAAAAAATGCAACATCGAATGTGTATATATGGAATCAGGGAAAGCTAAATCGTGGACAATCTTAATCGAATATAGTATATCTCTTTAGCAGAAAAAAAGGCAATTTCAATAAAATCCGTTCCCTGGTGATATGTATGTGAAATCAATGTTGGCATTAATCGATTGATGTCTCAATCAAACAGTTACTACGATTAAATTCAATCTGATTATAGTTAATCATGATTAATTTTAATCTGACTAAACAGTNAAAAAAAAAATATTTAACTTGCATGTAGCCTGCAGAGGAATTCGAACCCTGACCATCTCCGGATATCAACAAATTGTGGCATGCATCTTTGCGCACTCAGCTACACCCAGGCATATAAATTTGCTTTCAAATGTTGAATATCCATCAACAGCACAGCACGCGATTTCTACGGCTAAACATGTACTTTGTATGAATGTATGTGTTTTCACCGCTCTCAGAGCGGCGCTCTGCATGCTTGGGGTGCGTATGTACAGTCATATATATACTCAGATGTGAACAGTCAAATACGCGCGTAATAAATTTTGTATGAAAATATTATTTTTAAATACGAACGTTTTTAAAAGATAATCAAATATAAAGTATTCATTTTTACTATGCATTATTTCCCTCAGTGTACAATATTACCTACAGTTGTACATAAATATGTATGTATGAATGCATTTAGTTTACCCAATGTGCCGCTACTACTTACATACATATGTATAATGGCCACTGAGTAAAACTACTTGAGAAAAAAGCATTAGTTAAATAGCACGAGTGCAACACCGTACACATGATAGAAGTAAAACTTCTTAAAAAAAGCACATGTGTGCGCCCCACATCCGGTAGAAATCTTAACAAAAATAAACTACGAGACATCAGACGAATACACTTGTTTATTGTATCCAAAGTTGGTACCAAGTTGATAAGTTTTTATCATTTCTCATAATTTTCATTTATTTTTTTTTAATTTGCTCGAATACAAAGGATATGATCATTCTTTTTCGCTTTATTCCGTATTAGAAAAATTATATGTTTCAATGGATACATTGATTTGAATACATCATTTAGATAGAAAAATAAAACATTTAGATTATTGTTTGTATTTACGTCGATTTTAAATTTGCTACCCCAAAATTATTGAGGTAAAATTTTCGAGTGACGAAAGCTGAACTAGAAACACAAAATTTATGATGTCAATTTCGTGACGAAAATTATACGCATTTTTTAACTGCCTTTGAAACGTACGGAAAATCTTTTTTATTCATACGAATCGTTGCAAAAGTTCTGTTTTTTACCTTCTTACCTTCCTTTTATTAGCTCGGGATGTAACTATGTAATATTGATGCGCCTAAAAGATGCAGCGATTTCTATTCTCAAATTACATACCAGATGACAGTACGAATGGCAATTATAATAGGGAGGTTTTAGTTTTTTAAACTATAATTTTATTTAACAAAAGAAGTTGTTATAAATTGTTTCTTAGTTATGTTATTTATTTTGTGTTTCTAGCAGTAAACGGAATTTCGCAACGTTCCGAATAAATAAAAAAAAGATTTTCCGTACGTTTCAAAGGAAGTTAAAAAATCTTATCAACTTGGTACCAAATTTGGATACAATAAACAACTGTCGTCGTCTGATAGTCTCGTAGATTATTTTTGTTAAGATTTCTACCGGGTGCGGGGCGCTCATATGTGCTTTTTTTAAGGAGTTTTACTTCTATCACGAGTACGTGCTATTAAACGAATGCTTTTTTCTCAAGTAGTTTTGCTCAGTGGCAATTTATACATATCTATGTAAGTAGTAGCGGCACATTGGGTGAACTAAATGGCACCCTGAAATTGTGCATATGGAAACTGTGCATACGAAATAATGCATATGAAAAAACACCAAATAATGCATATATGCACAGTTTCGGTTGAAAACCGCAATAATGCATATTAAAAAAACCGAAATTATGCATATGCACTCTTTCGTTTGAAAACCGAAATAATGCATATGAAAAAAACCGAAATAATGCATATATGCACAGTTTCGTTTGAAAACCGAAATAACGCATATGAAAAAAACGAAGTAATGCATTCATGCACAGTTTCGGTTCAAAACCGAAATAATGCATATGACAAAAACCGAAGTAATGCATACATGCACAGTTTCGACTCAAAACCGAAGTAATGCATATGACAAAAACCGAAATAGTGCATACATGAAAACGAACTTCTTTCTGAGTAGGCGGCCTTCGGCCGCGCTTAGGGATTATAACCCTTACTAAGTAGAATTCTCCTTTCTGTGTTGCCGGAAAAGGGGGCCGGAAGTATTTTTGCGCAGAACTTCTTTCTGCGTAGGCGGCCTTCGGCCGCGCTTAGGGATTATAACCCTTACTAAGTAAAATTCTCCTTTCTGTGTTGCCGGAAAAGGGGACTGGAAGTATTTTTGCGCAGAACTTCTTTTTGCGTAGGCGGCCTTCGGCCGCGCTAACAGGCTAACCTAATATTCACGCACGCCGCCAATTTACTGTCAAAAATTTCTCATGCACATACAACTTGTATTCGACCAACCGAAATTGAACGGCGCGCGTATGAAGCTAACTCAATTTCCAATTTTTGTTCTGCGTGACATTTTGATTTGACATTTCGCTCAATGAAATCAAATGCAAACGCACGCAAGCCATTTTCGGGTGACGCAAAACAAAAAATTCTACGGCGTGCGTACCAAAACGCAAGCCGCGAATATTAGGTTAGCCTGTTAGGGATTATAACCCTTACTACGTAGAATTCCCCTTTCTGTGTTGCCGGAAAAGAGGGGCGGAAGTATTTTTGCGCAGAACTTCTCTCTGCGTAGGCGGCTTTCATCCGCGCTTAGGGAAGTAAATATTTCATATTAGAAAAAATGAAATTATCCATATGCACACTTTCGTTAGAAAACCGAAATAATGCATACATTCACAATTTCGGTTCAAAACCGAAATAATGCATATGGCAAAAACCGAAATAAAGCATACATGCACAGTTTCGGATGAAAACCGAAATAATGCATATGTGAAAGACGAAGGTATGCATACATGCACAGTTTCGGTTGAAAACCGAAATAATGCATATGAGAAAATACCGAAATTATGCATATGCATACTTTCGTTTTAAAAGCGAAATAATGCATATGAAAAAAAATGGAGTAATGCATACATGCACAGTTTCGGTTGAAAACCGAATTAATGCATATGGCAAAAACCGAAATAAAGCATACATGCACAGTTTCGGTTGAAACCGAAATAATGTCTAAATGCACAGTTTCCATATGCGCAATTTCGGTGCCCCGAACTAAATGCATTCATACATACTTATTTATGTACAACTGTAGGTAATATTGTACGCGTCTTTCCAGGTTGGTTAAGTGCGGGTGATAAACCCATGTAGCAAAGTAAATAAATACTGTGTACATATGTACCTGTAATTAAAATGGGGAAAAATGTTACAATTTCGGCATGTGAAAAAACTCTAAAATACACATAGATTGTGGCTCCCAAGACATGTACGAAGTGATTAGCACAGCTGCATCCTTCAGCTTGTCAACTCGCGGGAAATTTTTATATCTTAAAGTAACCAAATTAGACGGATATGTTAATTTTTAACCATTTGACCCTTTTTTGAGCGACATTTTTTCAATTTGAATCGCAATATCTCCACAACAAGACCTTTCTCAGATATAAGCTATATACCAGATGAAAGCTAAGGTTCTGGGCTAGACTTGTGGAAACCTAGAATAAAATAGACGGACCAGTTTTTGAGAAAATTCCCGAAATGTATATTTTCAGCAGCTCGATGTTTAGTTTTCAGGCGATAACGTTATGACATATTTATATTTTATAAACGCAAAAAATAGCGTTAGATAGCTTGTTTGAATACCCTTCTACTGATATCCACATCAATGACATGGACTGAGTAGTGTGGCCTCAGTGGTAGTTTAAAAATTGCCTTTTTTCGAATTTTCGGCAGCAGCCACGCCCACAAAGGCATACAAATCAAAACATCCTGGAACAAAACCTTCTTAGTTTTTTCTGTTCTTTAATTCCTGAAAGTTTGAAAGAAATTAAATGAAGGTACGTACAGACGCCACATACATACCAAAGCATCTCGTAGTGGAGACACGAACCAAAAGACATTTACCTCTATATCTTTCCAACTAGTAGCCGGAGCGTAATATATGAGGTATCGTTTGAAAGGTATTGGCCTGTAGAATAACACTAAATATGTTGGTTGTGCCCACATGCCCGGCAAACCGGCAAAAGTCAAAAAATGTTTTTTGTTTCGCAACACTTTAGCCTAATTTTTAAGAATCCGGTTAATCGTTTATGAAGCTTGAATACATTTTCTGAACACACTCTGTAAGACCTTTCCAACGATATCTCAAACATGTCGATTGGACGTCTGGATGAAAAGTTCCAAATCTCGTGTATATATAAGCGAGTCATTTCAGCATGCTACTGTGGCTGCTTTCGTCACTCGCGGGCACTGCCGTGCGCTGTGATAAATAGCAAGTACACTCTAAAAAGAGCATGTAAAACTACTACTGAAAAGTATCTACTATTTTTCAACAAGATTCTGTATAAATATACGTATAAGATGTTCAGTATTTGATTTTGAACTTGAGATCTGTAAAATATACACATAAATACACATATATAGAATGTTTGAAATTGCAAAAATTTTCAAACCACAAATACATTTCCTACTATTAATAAACATTACTTTATTTTGAACATTTTATGTGTAATTTTGTTCTTGCGACAAATTCGGTATGTAAAAGTAAACAGGCAATGATTGATTTTATTACACGGTGTGCAAATTTGCACAAATTAAAAGAGTAAACTGGTTACCTCTCTTAATATGCGCAAATAAACAAATTTTTTTAGAGTGTATTTAAAGTCTTTTCAGTAATATTCATAAAAGTTTCCTTAAATAAAAAAAAATTTAGTTTTTTAACTACATTGAAATATTCTTTCTTTTTAAATTAACAAATAAAAATATGTGATATGAAAGAGATTACTACAGAAAGAGTATAATTTATTTTATATATATCGTCGTTTAAAGTACAAAACCGCGTATCGTCATTATGCAAAACCGCGTAACTGACATTTGATGCCATTTGAAATGTAAGTGTTTTTACTCTCTAGAAAATAATTTATGCAACGTCACATACGCGGTTTTGCATTATCTTGATACGCGGTTTTTCATTTTGTTGATACGCGGTTTTGTACTTTAATATATCGATAGTATCGATTGTTGAAAACTGTCGCCACTATCGATAGTTTTTGAAAACTATCGATGTCGGTTTTAACAAGACTTCACAATGTCTCTTCTTTACATCTCTACACATTACATTAATTTTTTTTTATGCAAGAAAATTCACAACACGTCGGCAAAAAAAAAATTTAGTCATTGGGATTTTTAGCAACTATAAGCTTACACTGAGTTATAGTAAAATTTAGTAAGCTATAAAAGTGCTTACACAAAATTTTTATAGAAATTCGAATTAAAAAGCTTGAATTTTTAATTATATTGTAGTTTTTTATGTTTTGTACATTTTTTATAAAAAATTAGTAGACACTAAATAAACAAAAAAAGTAGTCAAAACTGCTAAAAAATGTTGTGGTGCTATTATTTTGAGCAGTACTATATTCGTTTTCTTATAAAATGGTAAAATGTTAATAATTTCCCTTGTCCGGATTTTGATATGCGCCTCCGTATTTGATCTCAGTTGAAATTTATAAGAATGAGCTGTCAATTTAAACGAATATCTTTTAATTTGTTTGTTTTGTAGTGTTATAAATGTTCTTTTATAGCCAATTTCACTTCTTTGCACTTTAAAAGGGACAAACACAATCCGATTTTAATTTTGCCATATACAAAATAAATTCAGATTTTGCCTGTCGCTATTCAAGGGGATGCAAGGGTATGTATATAAGTTATATAATTCAGACGCATAAATTAAAAAGTTTATTTTATTATTAGAAAAAGTTATTTTTGGTGCACTCAAATTAAAAAGAAAATATGCAATCTCTTTAATTTACAAAGTAATTTATAAATTTTATAAACTTAATTATTATTTAATTTTCAAGCAATTGAGCGTTTCAATTCAATACCTTTCACGACGATAGTACTATCGATACTATCGATGTTTTCAACTATCTTTTCGAAAACTATCGAGTGGCGGTACTATCGATTGTATCCCTGCTCTACTTTAAACGATCTCTATATATATTAAGATCTTGCTTAAAGCATCCCTTTAAGCTAATTAAAGCAATTGCGCTTATACCTATTTTGGTGAGATCTCTTTATATGTTCTTTGCTTCGTTCACAAAAAATAAAATGCTTTAATTTCACGCTTAAGTAGGTAGCGATTCTTTATACGTTTAGAAAACGTAATGCTTTCTACCATCTTTAATGAAAATCGATTTTTGAACGAAAAAAACTTTATTGGAAATATAAAATTTTGCCCTATTTAAAAAAGTATCCACATTTATACTGACCGGAAAAAATAAGTATCCCGCAAAAATTCGTTGAAAAATTTATCCAATTGGATCTATTTAGATCCAAACGGCATCCCTGGTTATACCTCGTAGCGCAGAAATTCTGCTTACATTCACATGACACTCTGCAGCCGGATTCCAACATCCGCTATTGTTAATTTTGATAGCTAAAAAATAGCAGGCGCGCCTAAAAACATGCAACATCGAATGACATGCCCCTCATATTGCAGATTTGACTGAATGCACATTCCATCTGTTACTTTTTTATGTTTGCATACTTTTAGGCCCCACTGTTTTTCATTTAGAGAATTTTAGCGATGTAAATTTAGCGTAGAGATTGTCGGAATACCACTGCTTGTAAGATAGATCGTTTCATCTGACTCAGTTTACGCACCAGATGTTTTACGTTCTTGACTAATGTCAGCATAAGATTCACAAAAACAAGCACTCCCGTGGTAGGATTCTAGAATTGCTAAATGAAAAGCATTGCGGCCTAGAAGTATACAATATGGAATAGTAACAGACGCAATATGTAATCAGCCAAATCAGGCAGTACATACATATGTACGATTGCGAAAGGAAGTGTCAGTTTTGACTTCTCGCTATTTCAAAACTGAATTTTGGTCACTACACATACTATGTACATACATACATTCATATTTACATGTACCGTTTATTACTAGCTCTAACGAAAAAATAAAACCAGTAACTTTTTAATTCATAAACGGTGGCTAAGTATCCAACGATATTAATAAAAATCTGCTTTCCCCTCTTTTGCACTGGATTGCCTTCAGTAAGGCATATGTATGTATGTAT
>NW_016164900.1:0-29602 GCF_001687245.7 Rhagoletis zephyria | reverse complement strand
GCATACGCGCCGTAGACGTAGGTTATCAAAGCAGGGTTAAGGAACGAAATTAATGCTCAAAACTTGATTTAAGACAGTGATACGAGTATCTTATGTGGGTTTTTTTTATATCAAATCTAGACTTCTGACGACATACATATATGACACACATACACCGATACTCTCTTAATATATTATCGAGCAAAATCTAAATCTGGCAGCAGTCGTTTTATTCTCAGATGGTTAATAGTTTGGCTGAAAACTTTCTAGAAACTATAAGCGCCTTCATCATTTAATCAATAAAAAAGGTTTTTTCTTTATACTGCTAAGCGACGCGATCAACAAGAAAATGGCAGAATGACGCAAAATATTCGACAGCGAGAAACGTCAAGTGTATGAATACTGCGAACAGCGAGAGAATGAGCGATACACGGCAGGATGTTCCAGAGTTACTATTTGAGCGAGCGCAGGTATATAAGGCCGCTGCTACAACAAGTTGCAAGTCAGTTGTGAATCAGCAAGCTATAAGTTAAGTTACAAAACAGAGATAAATTGTATTAGCAAGTTTTGTAAAGAGTTGTAATTGCTTTAACGAGTATCGTTAAGTATTGTTGTTGCATTAGCGAGTATTGAAAATTGTTTGTTGTACAATAAAGTTAATTGAACTGTAGTTAATTTGGTCATCTTGATAGTGTATCTAACAATACAGCGATATGAACCGTCAAGTAGTCAAGGATAATCATAACAAATAATAAATAAATAAATATGGATATGCAGTGAGCCAGAGTTTTTATATGCTTTTATATATGGGGTATTCCACCGCCACGGGTGGAGCATTTGTGCAATAAAAATTTATTTTGTTTTTTAATTTTAAGTATTATAAAGTATTCACTACTATACTTACTTCTTATGTGAAAAAACTTAGTTATTTCTTCTGTCACGGGTGGGACAAAATAACCTTCTTTTTATAGCTGATATATTTTACGGAAACGCTGCGAATTTATTTCACATTTCTGTGTGTATTTGATGTCTTGAAATAAAAAAAGAGCCACGAATACTAACAAAGCAAAAACTTATACAAAAATTACTGCTTTATTAAAAAAAAAAAATCCGAAAGTTCTATGTCATAGGTGGGCCCCGTACGAATTTGTATATGAAAAGGAGCTTTTGTGTGGTCCGTGTTGAAGATTTTTTATTAAATAATATAAGAAACCAAGTACAGGTTCAATTTACTGACGTATTATCTCAGGATAGTGCATTTTATATGGAAGCAAATGTCAAGCCAAGAAAACCGTCAGCAAAAAAAAAAAAATATTAAAAACCAACGTGATTTCCAAGCGTTTTGAAATTCTCACTTTTTACTACATACTATTTAAATATAATGGTCTCGAAACTGCACAACTAGATTTTTTTTTAAATTCTGAATAAAAAGCTTAAAAAATTTTGGGTCTAATTGTTAAAGTTAGTTTAATTTTTGTTTGAAGTCTGAAACGTGGATTTATAAAATACATTATTTAAACAAGAGAAACAAAAACTTCGCTTCTTTGTGTACGACCATATCTAAATTTTGAACTTTGATACGGAAAAAAAAAACTAATTCTTGAAATTCCGGGCTTTTGTACAGTACATGTATTTTGCATGAAAAACGTAAAATCAAAATTAAGAGATTCCAAACCGGTTTTTGTGTATACGCTCGTACAGAAACAGATCTGACACTTCTAATCAGATTTTCAACAAAAATCCCAAGTATTTATGTAGTTATATAGCCCATTCAATTTCAATAGAACAAAGTGAAATTTCAAAGCTGCTATAAAATCGCATTCACGCAGGTTCTTCCAATATTTATAATTTTTCTTAAAAATCTGATTCGAAGTGTCAGGTCTGTTTGTATAGGAGCGTATACACAAGCAACAATTCGACAAAGTTTTGGAGGACCGGTGAAGGTTAACTTAGTCAGCTGACCACAAGGGTATATAGGTAATGAGCATGTCCGCACGTTCCCCTCTCATCTCCTACGTTCACTTCAACAAACAAATAAAGCTTATCAGAACTTTAAACCCACTTCTGCCTACTGACCCTGACATTCTTCACTGCTGAGTTATCCCTATCTAACTATGTGGAAACGGAAATGCAATTGTGGTAAACTTTTGCAATGATTTCTAACATTATTTAACAAACAGATCCTCAACTTCTGTAATTAAATATAACAAATTTTAGCTTTTTTGTCACGGGCGGGACAAGGCCAATACCGCTTAAATATAAATAAAGCACTCATACAATTTATAATATAACACAACTTAATTAATAGCAGATGAGTTCTACATTATATTTTTCATACCCAGCACTTGAATTTTGAATCGAAAATTATTTAGCAGTACTTTTTTTTTTACTTTACTTTGAACTTGATTTCCAAACGTAAATGAGGAAATCAAAATGCATTTAAAGCTTTAATTTGTCATTTTTTTGTTGATTCAAGATGTCTATAAATGTTTTATCTACATGTTTGTTTGTTTTATAAAGAAAAATATTTTTTGCAATAACTTCGTATATATATTTATGTACGTGAGGTCTCGAAATAAAATGTCATAATTGGTAATTTGCTTTAGTCTTAATGCCAATTAATAGCAATTTATTATTTCCACACGAATTCAACTATGTTGTTTCTGTGGCCAAAAGTAATAGCAGACAAATGTACGTAGGTAAGGTATTAGCAAGATTTGCGTGTATGTAAGTATGTATGTATCTATAGTGGCATACAAACATGAATTCTACGAAGTACCACTACCCTCTTCCATGTACATCTATATAGTATATATTTGTTGCACTAACTATTTGAAGCCACATTTGTGTGTGCACATTTTTTTATTGTTGCCTCTGCGGTTTAATTTTTAATTTTGTTATTTCAATGTGACCGTTTTTCCACATTTGCGGTTGGCTTTATTTTCGTTGTTTGGTAGATATTTTTATTATTTTTTTATAGCTGTTGTTGTACCTCGTTTTTTATATTTAAAATTTTCGTCGAGTTTAATAATGCAATTAATTGTAATTGACATTTTTGTTGCTTGACAAATACGTATATATTAATGTACATATATACAGACAAAAGCTCAAAAAGAGTAAGCTACACGTCAACAAAAATTATATATATATATGAACATATAACTCGCAATTAAGTATCTTTTACATAAATATGTATACACATCCATGTTAATACTCGTATTTTTTTTATTGTTGCATAAAGTTCAAAAGTGCACCGCAATTGACCTCCTTTATTTCTTCATTATTTCATTAAGCAAGCAACACTAAGTGCATTATCCATGAGACAACACCAATCACAGTCCATTTGCTGGTAATTGCAGACATTTGCACTCCACAGCCAACAAATGCCACAGCCATCGATGCGTGTTGTTGTGGTTTACTTTTGTTGTGCTTTTGTATATTTTTTTTTTTTGTTATTTATTTCTGCCATTTTTTACAGCGTTGAAATGTACATTAATTTTTATTATTTATAATTTAATTAAAAATATCGATTAACTATATCTATCCTATGCGATAATAATGAGGGGGCTGGGGGCAGTAAACGAAAATATAACATGTTACACAAAAATTAATGCCAAAAGCGCTTATGAGCAAAAAAAATTTTTTTTAAATCCGATCAAATTTTTCGGAATCGAAGTTCATTGGTGTTCTGGATTTCGATTCCGACAAAATTTTTTCGATTTGAAAAGCTTTCACTTTGGCTTGTCTGAATGAAAAGAAGTTGGCTAGTTAAACCCAAATATATATGCAGTTTGTCCACCAAATATTTTCTTTTAAATTTTTATGATATTGAGAGAATTTATAAGTCATTATTGCTCTAATCTGTATTCAAATACTTATAAATAAATCTGTATCTTAAAATTGCTCTTCAAAAATTACTCAGAAAAACAAAGCGAAAACGATCGCAATGAAACCGACCTGTTCTTGATTCCGCTTCAGCGCATTCAAGCACTTTAATTGGAAGAAAATGCGCTAGAGCCTAGATAAAAAAAAAAAAATCGAAAAAATCAACGTTAATCTTTAATTAGTTGAAACTTGCACTTCGTTATACTAAAATTGAATGGGCTACAAAACTGCATACTCGAAAATTTTCTAAAAATTCTTAATACAAAGTTTGAAGTTTTGATAAAAGTTTGATTAATTTTTGTGAATTTTATGCAAAGTTTGCAACATTGATTTATATCGTTTTTGTTATAGAATGAGCTATTTAAAACAAAAATAAACGATGATGGCAAATATTCTGAATATTGTAAAAAACGAAATTACGGATATATCTGTATTAGTGACTATTTATGTGTTTAAAAAATTCAAAAATGTAAAATTTGTAAGCTGTGGGCAACTTCATCTCTCATTTCCCCTCTATCTACAATCGCTTTCGTCTCTCCTTCGCTCTCCTCTCCAGCTCCTGTATAGCAAAATGCAACGCCTTAGAAAAAGTGCTTCTGCCTATATTGACATCTTGGTCTTTAGCTTTTCTTAACTGTTAGGAGCCAGTTTCTAAAAACCGGAGTGTGGCTGCCAGTTGCGTTTCGCTGAAATAAAACGATGTCTCTACGCTAACCTGTTTTTTATTTTGGTTAACTGCATTTTAAAAACGTCTTTATTTATGCGATAAGATCCTATAGACCTAAAAGCTACCTACAGATCGAGTTAGATAAAGAAAATTACATTGAAGGGTAACCTTGCTTGGAGTCTAATTTTCGATATGTCCACATGCATCCTTAGCTGACGATTTTTTTGTTTTGAGCGTGCAATAGCACGTCTTCTGGCCTGGGCGCACCCAAAACTCATTGGCACTGGCATTTTTCCAGTTTCATACAGATTTTAATTAATTTTTACACAAATAACTGACAACAGCTGTTGCAACTTATTACCGAATCGACATGAAAACGATTCGAGAACAATTTCTAACTTGTTCGAACTCACTAGGAATTGAGAACACCACAACAAAAATTAGTCGGAAAGTGTGTCGATTTACTTGTCAAGTCGAGTCGAAATGCAGAACAGGGCTGTATATCTTATTACTCTGAATTTGACAAGAATCGCACCATAAATACGAAAAACTACAATGATATAGCATGTTTATTAAGGCGAGGCCTTGAGGAATATACATACATATGTACATAGCATTCACAAATGCTCTAAAATATCAGCTCTCCGAATGACGCCACAATATTAAGTGCAAGAAGAGCAGCACGCTACTTAAGCAGTTTTCACATCGCAATATTTATTTCCCAAATCAAAACACACGAAAAAAAATATATATGCACAAAACTATGGGCCAAATATAGTAAAACTGCGATTCTAATTTTCCTCTCTGGCGTCAGGTTTTTCTTAAAAGGACTTTGAAATGGTATGAGTAGTTTAAAAGTTTTTTTTTTTAATTCGGTGCAATTTTTGTACAAAGAACTTACCATTGATGTTTGGCAATTTTTTTCGTGGAAGGTGTTTCTCATTTTCTCCATAGATACAAAAAAATTCTCTAACATACTTTGCATAAAAGAAAACGAGCGAACAAAAAATTGTCAGAAATCAAAGGTAAGCCTAGCTACCGTGAATTTGCACTCTATTTTACAAAAATTTATTGGACTGCAAAATTGCATACCCAAAAAAGCTGATTAAATATTTAAAGTTTTGACCAACATTTTTTTAAATTTATCGAAGAAATGCTCCACGAAATTGCCTCTATCTTCATCTATAATTTTATCGGTATCCTCATCTTTGTTTTTACATTTATGTTTATCATTTTCTTCATATACATATTCCCCTTCACCTTTGTCCTTATGTATATAAGAAAAGTGTTTAAATTTACCTTGGTCTTCATTTTTGCCTTTATTTTTATGCAACTTTGTTTTTGTTTTTATTTTTACCTTTGCCTTCATCATTTTCTTTATCTATGTAGCTACTCACATTTACTTTTGTTCTTTGATTGGTCTTTTTAAGTGTTGTTTCACTTCAAAAAGTTTTCGCGTATTATGCATACATGTTTAATACATATATGTATGTACATTAGACTGTCCCAAAAAACCAAAATTGTTTTTTTTACGCATACCTCTTCATTTCATTGGCGTTATCTTAAAAATATAGGAATAAAATTTTATGCAATTCTAACCACGGCAACCCGCGCCGACTTGCAGTCAAAGTTATCAGAATAAGCTTGTTGCAGTTCGCGTGTTTTGTTAATTTACTCATTTTACTTCTTTATAAGACGGTATTACTATACTCCCTACAGTATTAGGACATAATATTTAATAAATCAGCGTTTTTGGTTTTTTACCTGGTAGTCAGGGTTTTTTCCAAAGGACCATAAATTATAATATATTTCCAAAATTTTACACAAAATATGGAGATATGGGTATCAAATGAAAGAAGAATTCGAAACAAGATTAACTATAACTTTTGTTTTCAATTATCCTTCTGGAACATGTCAAAAATGTCCTTTAAAAATGTTATCCTTCAAGATTTTTAATTTTGAATGAGTTTTGAAGAATCTTAGTTTAATTTACTTCATATATATGCTATTTAGGCTAAAAATCACAAATATAGAGAGTATGCATATCAAAATTTGCACACAAGTTTTTTCCATATATTCTTGGGACAGTCTAATGTATATATATAATATGTATAGACATACATAGATTACTAAGAAATAGAAACAGATCCACAACAACTGCAGTCAACATATGTATGTACATACGCTGTGATTAGGTTATAAATTTTGCGCCATCTATTTATCAAAAGCCGAAATATGTACTTACGCACACATACATACTTTTTGTCTCCTTCCCACACTTCCAACACATGCACGTTAGAGTGGTCCAAAAAAATAAAGTCGGAGTTTTAATGCCGGCACCCCCTAGGATTGTTCTATATCGAAAAAATATACCTTTATTTTTTTATTTTGAAATCAAAAATATTTAGGGAGTGCTCAAAGCACTCAAAGTTTTCCACGTATTTTATATGGAGAAAAAAAAATTTTCGTAGAAATGGTACAAAACTCTTGAAAATCAATCGATCGAAAAACTGTGGTTCTCTTCAGGAGACTTCCAGTATTAATATCCAATTGTTTATTTAACCATTTTTTATGATTAAAGATTTTTTTTATTGGTCCCCCCAATGCATTTTCTAAGAGCTTTGGAGGACCCTAAAATATAGTTACTATGAAAAAATGGTTAAAGAGACAATTGCGTATGGGAGTCTCCTGAAGATAAGAAAAGTTTTCCGATCGAAAACTGTTGATTTTTAAGAATTCTATTCTATTTCTACGAAGAGTTGTTTTTTCCCCATATAAAATACATGGAAAACTTTGAGCGCTTTGAGCACTCCCTAAATATTTTCTGATTTCAAAATAAAAATAGGGGTATATTTTTTTCGGTATACAACATTCCTAGGGGGTGGCGGCATTAAAAAGCCGACCTTATTTTTTTTACATACATTTTTGGACCACTTTAATGCACGTGTTTGCAAAACGATGACGGAATTAATTTTTATTGGAAAATCATTTATGCCCATATATTTGAATCTAATAAACATACTTAGAAGATATCAACCAATACTTCCCACATACCAAACGAAAGGAAAACTNTAGTAATAAAGAAAAATTAAAATTTTTTCAACAATTTGTTGCCTTAAAATGCTCAATATTTGTTGAATTTATATAAAATCTCGTGCAATAACCGTTTTCGTCAAGCTTTAAAAATTACAACTACAACATTTCAGCATAGCCTCCGTATCGAAACGTAAGACGTATTCTACGTCAAAACGCAACTTAACTCTTTTTCCAACAGTCCGATAGTTTGATGCGACTAATGCGAGCATTGCTGATCTACTCGTTCCTTGCAATCACGTAGCCAATTTAACCAAAGCACTGGTTCTAGGAAGTACGTGACAATTTTTCTTAACATGCGCTACTGGCTTGTTGAATTGTGGTTTTCAAACTAATTGTAGTGTGCTCGCTCCAACTTGACTATTAACTTTTTAATTGTAAGCTGCTACTCCACATTAGCAACCTACCTTTAGGGTTCCACACCAACAATGAGCGCAGCAGATATAAGCCACAAAGAGGGAGAGATAACAAATAGCTCCACCTAAATATTGTAGTACGAACTGCTCGCCATAGCAGCATAAAAATTGTCATTTGGTAATTAGACATTTCGGCCAAGGTGTTGACTTGAAATTAAAATTAATTGTAAATTCCGAACGCGTTTAGCAAATTTTTAGCTACCCTCAATGGACAGCCAAAGCAAATGCAGCGTGCAATTGGTATGTTGGTACTTGCCGTACAAGTGTATGTATGTAGCTTTTTGCTAGCGCAGTCGACATTTGCTGAGTGCATAGAAAAGTTTGCAATGAAACTTTCCGCTCCAACTGAAAATCGACTTCAGCGCGACTAAGTAAATGGTTTCAACAATTTGCTGTGGCAAGTTTTTTTCTGCTGTTCGCATGTATTTTGGTGCTAAGTGTGAGTAACATCGAATGGAAAAAAGTCACCCTATCAACTTTTGCTACATTAACCACAAGCTTTCATGTTTGTATGTATGTATGTATGTATGCGCTTCCTGGCACGCGTTAATGAGCTTAATTACCTTCAAATCGGGTTTACGTGGCATTGCAAAAATCACGTAGCTCTTCATTTGTCCAACCAGATAGCGATGCAGTCAGTCAGTTAGTCAGCCAGCTGCACAGTAAAGTAGCAAAGAAATAAAATTATTTCTTGCGCTCATCAACATTACAACATCAACATTATTTTAGTAGGTAGGAGTATACTTTCCAGTAGGCATCGGACACAAGTACACTGTAACCGCAAGCTAATGTCGGCTATCTGCCAACGACTGATGTCGACTTTAGAAAAAAAAGTACACATTATTTAAAAAAATAGTACAGCGAAAGAATCAGTGAAATTACACTGCAAATGCTAAAAACTACGATAGGCTATGGAAGGACGGACAGCAGTGAAAAAAAGCAAGCAGAGCACACCACGGCGGATGAGTAATTTTATTTACTTTAGTTTAATTACCTCTGTTAAGTTGATTGCTAGCAAAGCAAAGAACAAGAGCATAGGAAATAAAAATTCCTATGAGTAGGCAGAAAACGGTTGATTTCTTGCCGCTATCTTACATTAGCTTTACTTGAGATGTAGCACACCTACGAGGAGGCGCTTGTTTTTGTGATAATGCCGCTGGTCTGTCACAATCGCCGTCACTTGTTCATTCCGGCTGCAAGCGGCTGTTGCCTTTTGCTGTTGGAATTACTGCACTACTCGTACAATTATTTTTTGCAATCTTGAATTTTCTAAGTATCTATTTTTAGTGAGGTCATTATTTTTAATTATGGGCAGCGCGTGACAGCTAAAGGTAAGAAAGAATCTTCGGTAAAGTAAAGATAAAGGTGGTTACTTATATACAGTGGTGGTCAAAACATATGAAAATGAAGCGAATGTTTTACAAACGATGGCCAATAACAGCTTCCAAGGAAAAACTATGTTTTAATAGCTTACAGCTGAAAAAGTATATTTACATACATATACATACATTAGACTGTCCCAAAAAAAACCAAAGTTGTTGGTTTTCTATGCATATCCTCTCATATTATTGGTTTTGTCTTAAAAATTATTCGAATAAATTTGTATGCTATTTAGACCACGGCAATCCGTGCCGACCTTACTTCTATGTACATATATAAGATGGTATTACTATACCACGTACAGTATTAGGACATAACATCTAGTAAATCTGCATTTGTGGTTTTTTACCGGGAAGTCAGGATTTTTTCCAAAGGACCATAAATTATAATAAATTTTCAAAAGCTTACACAAAATATGGATATATTGGTGTTAATTTGAAAGAAGAATTCGAAACAAGATTAATTATAAATTTTGTTTTCAATTATCCTTTAGGAACATGCTAAAATTTCCTTCAAAACTGTTAAACTCCAAGATTTTTAACTTTGAACGCATTTTGAAGAATTTTATTTTAATTTAAATTCCATCAATGTATATAAGGATACTAAAGGATAAAATATTTAAACTTTTTTTTAGTTCCACTTATTTCAACATACTTTGATTGAAAGAAGAATACTGATAAAAATAAAATAGTTCACGCAAACAACAAAAAATATAATCGATAATCGCATGGGGCTATTGCCTGAAAATTTTAAAATGCGCTTAGTGGTATTGTGCTACTATATTGGCACGGCCGAGTAATCATTGTAAACTTATGTACAGTAGTCGAACAAATTATAACCTCACCAAATTTTCACAAGTTCTAAAATGATATTTTTGCTGTTATTTAATTTTGGTTAGTTTTTTTTTATAGTTCATTCTTTAAAAACATCCGTATAAATACAAATTTGGTGTGAACACCCAAAGAATTTTTCTTTATCCCAATAACGAAAATTAATTTGTTAAAATTTTTTGACTAAAAAAAAATTTCCCATTTTTTTATACCACTTGCCTAATACAAACATGTACAAATGTACTAATCGAGTGACACTGCCTCAAAAATTTATGCAATTAAAAAAAAACACATCAAATTTTCGTTAAAATTTCGAGGTTTTTAATTAAAATTCTGAGTATGAAGTTTTGTAGCCCATTGAATTCTATTGAAATAAAGTACAAGTTTCAAATAGCTAAAAATTTCGATTGATTTTTTAGAATTTAAAAAACCTTAGAAACTTGTACGACAGTTTGTTGATTTTTTTTTTAATATTGCTCAAATTTGGAAACTTGGATATGTTAAAGAATGAACGGTATTTTTATAAAAAAAAAAAAATGACAAAAGTTCGATAATAACAAAAATAATACGTTAAAACTTGGCAAAAAGTAGTTCGGCTTTAATTTTTTTACCACTGTATGTATGGCTGCTAAGCTGCCAATCTGAATCGCAGCGGCATCATATATGGCAAAAGAACGATGCTGCTGGCGTATGTAGATGATATCGATACCGTAGGTCTGAAACAAAGGGGCGTAACCGCAGCATTTTCCAGTTTAGAAAAAGAAGCTAAAGAGGTTGGTCTAGCGGTGAACGAGGGCAAGACAAAGTACCACCTGGCAACATATAAAGAGTCCACGCAGAGCACACACGTCACTGTTGGCAGATATAACTTTGAAGTAGTGAAGGACTTTGTCTACCTAGGATCCCGCATAAACACCACCAACAACGTCAGCCTGGAGATCAAGCGAAGAATAACTGATTTATTTTGGAACGAATTTCCGTCATCCCTTGTCAAGTTTGGTTTGCAGACAAACCGGTTTCGGCGTTGTGCCATCTTCAGTGCCATTTTTCGTTCCGTCTGGTTCGAGATTTGTCCCTTATTTATGTTCATTTATCTTAGGTAATGTGATTTTCGTCGATGATTAATTACTAGATATGCCATGGTGCCCATTTTTTTGAAGCAGGTAATAGGTTCATCTTCGCTGTTTCGATATTAACATCCATTATGTTGTCGCTGTATGGTTTTTGCCTGCAGGTAGGTAAAAGTCAGTGATTTTTGCCCTGGTGGTGCTTTTTGGTGTGTTCGGAGTGTCCATGCCTGTTGTTTTGTTGTCATTTTTCTTTTTTTAGTAAATCAATTTTAAGGGTTCGAATATAACATCCGATGCGGTATTTGTTTGTTCGTTTATTATTTTGCCGTCGAAGGTTTTTAGTTTGTATATTTCCATATTTTCTAGGACGTTTAGTCGTTGGCCTTTATGTTGTACATGCAGTAGTTTCGCTGCCTTTCTTGCCAACAGGTGCTACTTTGGGCTCGGTAAGCAATTGAAAAGCAGAGCCCTCTCTCGACGAATGAAAATCACGCTCTACAAATCTCTTATCATGCCCGTCCTTTTATATGGCACAGAAACTTGGACGATGTCGAACAAAGATGAGAAGGCTTTGGGGGCTTTCGAGAGAACTATTCTACGCAAGATCTACGGCCCTATTTTCGTATACGACGGGTATCGTAGAAGATAGAATGACGAACTGTATGGGCTTTTTTACGACATGGACATAATTAAGCGCATAAAAATTCAGCGACTGCGCTGGCTTGGCCATGTTGTACGTATGGATGACGATGCTCCGGTGGAAAGATCTATCGATCCCGCACTCTCATAGAAAGCCGAGGTAATTACGCACATTTTTATACCTGAACTGATTTTCTGCGACAAATAGTTTATTAACTGCAAACAATTAAAAAAGATACTTCTCCGTGAGTTCAAAATTTCGGGAATTTTTTTCGAGATTTTCGAATATCACGACGAAATAGAAAAATAGGTGTCTCCTTTTTTTTCGATAACAAACGTAAAAAAATATATTTCACCCCAAAAAAATATTGAGGTGTAAATATTTTATGAAATTACCCATATGTAAAGGCCAGAAAGCAGCTCTCAAGAAAACGGTGAAGAAAAAAATGCCATTATTTCGTGTGTGTGTCCAAGGAATTTTGACATCTGATACTTCACAGCTTGTTGCCTCACTCTTTCCTCAAGAAATAATGGAACCGGCATATATTTCTGTCGCAGACATGGGTTGCCTTGTGCTCTTATTGCAAAAAAAAAACTTTAGAAAACCGTACTAGAAAGCGGAGCAAACTTCTTAAGAACTGCGTACTGCCCTAAGGAAATTTTACTCAAGAAAATTTCTTAGCCATTTCCTATTCTTTTCTTGAGGACTGCATACTGGCCTTAAATAGAATTTCAGAAACGTAGACGTAGTTCGATGTGTTTTGGCCACCACTGTTTAATTGAGCGAGTATGCGATTGTGTAAGCAAGTGAGTGAAGGAAGTGGTAAAAGCGGTTGAGTCATTGAGTCACTTATTGAAAGAATAACGAGTGAATAATGGAGGGTTTGAGTGTGTGATTAACTGGATGACTGGATGAATGATTACATGACATGTTATAGAATAGGTGTGTGAGTAAGTGAATGACTGATTGACTAAAAACGTGAATGAGTAAGTAAAAGAGTGGGTGATGGAGTGGGTGTGGACTGAGTGATTTAGTGAGTTAGTGAATGAGATAACGAGTAAATAAGTGAATGAAGAGAACGAGTGAGTAATGGAGTGTGAGTGTACTAGTGAAGGACTGAATGAGTGAGTGAATGACTGAGCGAATGGGTGCGGATCTGAATTAGTGTGGGAGAAAGTTATTTAGTGAGTGACAAAAAAATTGAGTGAGTGAGTGACTTAAAGGATGGGTGAGAGAGTGAGTCTATGAGTTATATAAAGAGTGAGTAAGTTAGTCAATGGAATAGCGAGTGAAAAGCTTAGGGGATTGGATGAGTGGGTAAATGATGGAGCGCTGAGTGAGGGAGTGAGAATATTTGCTACTTCTTTAGACGGAAAACGAATGAATTTTTTTTTTTTTTGTTATTTAGTTAAGAGAATTGTCAAAGAAATTCCGGAAGGCCTGTTATAATAGCAAAACAAAAACATTTCTTTATTTAATATTTTTATGTAGATAGAATTTTAAAACGAAACGCATAATGAATATCGCGCAATAATTAAAACAGTCCATTGACTTTTCGATAGACTTCAGTTTAGTGCAGCAGCAATTCTAAGTAGAAAGTTGAGCACCCTGTTGAGTGCGTGTAGAAGCCACAAACTATATAGCGCGCTGCTTAGCTAATTAATAAAAGTTAATTAGAAATAATAAAGTGATTAAAATTCTTATCAAATAAAGTAAAGAGTTTTAATATTAAACTGGAGCTAACTTTTATTAACCGCATACTATAACCATTTCACAACTACAATAAAATCTTGTTCTTAAATGAATTTTTCTCTAACAAGTGCTATTGGATTACCTTCAATAACGTCGGCTATCGCTGCCGGAAATGCACTAAGCAAGTTTTACTGTGGATCGACAAAATTCCCTATGCTCATTTAATTATTTTAAGTTAAGATAGTGAGAAAAATATAGTTCTGAATGCTGTTTATTATATGAAATCGAGAAGAGGCAGCGTCACCTTTGCAGCGCCACATATCGTACGATAATGCTCTCGTACTTAAATAAATGTTTGAGCATTCCTGTTTTATATGCGTGCACTCGCTCTGACTGCCAAGAGATGCCAACGTGACTATGGAAGAGATGACTTGTACGAGTATTTATTTGTATTCAGCTGCATGTATACATATGTAAGTAGGTGAGTATGGGTATGAACATATTCCAGTGGGAAAAGTAGTAATGCATTACATGCGTGATAAATAATGTAATGTATTTCTTATGAGTTCTAGATTCTATTACTGTTTAATATATAATCAGCATTCTAGTGTATCCAAAAAGTTGCTAATAGGGACGGCAGCGATTAATCAATTGATTATGTTAATCGATTATTTTTGTCCAATTTACGATTTAATTGTATAATAGTTTTGTATTTCGTTAATCCATTAATTGTAAAAATATCTTCAAGAAATATGAATTCTGTAGTTATCTAAAATCCATCCATCGACAATTCTATTTTGCTAGCTGCATCAACTTTACTCGACCCGAGGTTCACAAAAATTCATTTCAAAGATCCGTTAGCATTGGTCTCAGTTATGAAGTTCTAGCGAAATGAAATAATGTGCGCAGATGATCTTATGGAAACGGGTAGCGAGTCGTCACAAGAATCACAAATCTCGTTTACACAAACAAAGGCGGAAAGATGATGACTTGGGGCACCCACAAGATGAAATGAATATTTATTTAAATCGTCAAGTCGTAGAACTAAAGCGGAATATCAATGACGCCTGGGGGAAATGAAAAGTGGACGTACGGACTTTTTAAAAAAAAAGGTAATTTAGTTGGTACCTCGGTGCAAACGCTTATGATTACTTAATCGATTATTTTATTTTTTTGCCATCCCTAATCGCAAACAAAATTATATTAAATCGCGTTCATTCCTGCATTACTGGTAATGCAAACTTGAATGCCCCACTTTCTCTAGGACATCGCCGTGAGAAAAATAATGCATTTCCGGCTGTTAACACGCATGTTATCTCCTAATTATTTTTTCGATTACTACACACTACATTTTCCCACTGGGATGTATTTATAAATCAACGAGCATTTTAGAAGTGTGGAAATAATTCACGCAGTGCTCAACTGACACGCTGGCAGCTGTTGCATCAAAAAGTAGCATTACCACCACCGCTACAACATCAAGGCAGCCGAAGGTACTAAGAACACTTGTTCAACTCAATTGAAGCGCGGAGAATCGAAAGAGCAGAGGTTATGGCCAGACAAGAAGAAGTTGTGTGGAGGAGTTTCGTTCCTTGCAACCGGAATAACGAAAAATGTTCAACCCGACAGCGCAAAGGGCAAAGCAAAAAATGGCAAGGAGTAGTACAAAGCTCGGGTGCGTCGATGTGGGCCAAAGCGCATAATAGTGTTGCAACAAATGCCACTCAAAACCAAACGAGATTGAAGCAGAGACACGAATGAGTGCAGCTGAGGAGGCAATAGCAACCTAAAATTACAAACAAAAAGCGAGAAAACTAACGACAGACAGAATCATTCCACAGCGCAACAACAACAGCTGACATATTTATGTGGCATGCAACATGAGTGCAACGTGCAACATGCGAACTGTAAGCTGCCAAGTGCGAGGCTGCGGTTGCTAGTTTTGCTTATAGTTTTTCTGCTCTTGTTATTGTGCTTTTATTCGAGTTGCTGTTGCACATGTGATCATCTGTTTGTCGGCTACAAATCATGTTGTTTTTAACTGCCTGCACCCACATGCATAAGCGATGTGCAGTTGCGCAGCTGTTTTTTTGTTTTTGTTTTTTGTTTTTGTTGTTGCCAGCATTTTACGTGATTTGCACATAATTCAACGTATTTGCCCTTTGCGCGCCGCAGACGAGCTGCCAGTTCAAACGATAAAAATATGTTTGTTGCGGCTGCGAGTACGAAGAAAAATCACCTCACAAAAGCAGCTAAAGAAGAATAGAGTGGGTGAGCAGCGATGAACGCGTTAAAGATTTACTTTTTTACTTTTATTTTAATTTTAATTTTTTATTTTGCACACATCTTCAGTGCCATTTTTGCTCCTGTTTTATTTTTTGTTGTTGCACGTTTTGTTGCATGCAATCAGGTGTGAACGTTGGCATAGACGAAGGCAAACTTTTTCTAAGTGTTTGCCATTTTTCTTTGCACTTGCTCACCTGCCTTTTCTTTTACAACAACTTTGATATTTATTTGCTTCGTAGTCGACTTTTATTGTTGCTCTTAATGGGCGCAATGTTTTTCGTAAAAAAAGACACTTTGCGCGCTCGTCTGCTTGACAAAATTTTGTTCTGGAAAAGTTTACTCCTCGGTGCTTTATTTACGGCCTTTATTTAATTTTCAAAAAAAAAACTATTGTTTTTTTTAGATTTATTAAAGTTGTTTAGTAAAAAAATGTAAGTTTAAAGAAGCTACCTTCTTAAATTTCAGTTTCAATTGAATACAGCACAAGAAAAATGTGCCATGCGTTAGAACTGTCTGCGTGCATATATTTTTTTAAGTGTTCGTATCTGATAAAATAAAGTCAATACTACTATGATATTTTTCGGTGTATTTAGTGAGGTATTTTGTTCGATAAAAAAATGTTGATGAATTTATCAGGAACTCTCGATTCCTTATCTATGTATTTACCTATATTTGCTCTATCACTTTTTCTCTTTTATGTATGTAAATACATGTGCGTACGCAGAGCATAATTTAGTGGGGGGACTAAGACTTTTTATTGTAAATTTGATTAAAAATGTTAAAATGTAGCTATTAAAAATTTATAATAATTTACCTCATTAATTTTTTCTCTTAACCGACTTCTAAAAAAGGGGAGGTTATCAGTTTATCGGAATATTTTTGTATCGTGGTCCAAATTCTGTGAGGACCTCGAAACGACTACTGAAGCCGCGCGACTAAGAAGGTGCCTCTCAAAAAACCCTACTCCTCGCGGTTTCCTGGAGAAACCAGGAGGAGGGCATACCGAAAATAGCGTTGAAACACTAGAACACCTGATGGATTTCCACTTCCCTGGGTGCTGCAGGGTAGGAGCCACAGTCACTCCTGTGACAGAACAACCTGGTACCCTTAGGCAAGGCAGTCCAGTTGACAAAAATTATCACTGAAGATAAAGTAGCTTGGGCTATCAGATCCTTCCAACCTTATAAATCTCCGGGTCCGGATGAAATCTTTCCAGCCATGCTACAACGAACATGGCAAGTCTCCTTAGCTATATTCCAAAGCCATGGAGGGAGGTAAGAGTGATCTCCATTTCCAAAGCAGGGAAGACGGGCCACAGTACCGTCAATGACTTAAGACCTATCAGCCTCTCATCATTTCTCCTAAAAATAATGCAGAGGCTTCTGAGTCTGCAGATCACGCGATGTCTTACTCCTGAGAACTTCAGCGAGGCCCAACATGCCTACCGAAAAGGCAGGTCGGTTGAAACAGCCCTGCGCGAGGTGGTCGGAAGTATAGAGAAGGTATTAATCCACAAAGAATACGCACTGGTAGCCATTCTGGACATGGAAGGCGCCTTTAACAATGTTAATTTGGCATCCATACACTGCTCCATGGCGGCCGTAGGACTGGACCCACCGACTACTCCCTGGCTCGACAATATGTTGAGCACCAGAAGCATCAATGGCGCCCTGGGAACATCAAGTTTCTTGGGGACCATTTCTTCGAGAGTCTAGATACCTTAGGGAAAGCTCCACTGTAAGGACTGTTTGGATTCGCCCGAGAATCGAAATGGTTCAAAGACATATAGGGATAGGCATGGGAAAGCCCCCCTGGGCATCGCAATGGGCATTTGTGGCCTCCGAGTGAACTCTTCTCAGAACCGCCCACTTAACCTATCCTACAACATAACTTTGGACAACTTTAACCGATTTCGACAATCCTTTTTCTGGTGCCTCAGGGGAGGTGCCGTACTAATTTGGTTTAGATCCGATCATTGGATCATGAAGGAATTAACGAGACTACTAAATTTTTATATGAGAATTGGTTATGTTTTCCGCTTAAAAATTACTTGTTATTTTAAAAATTTTGTTGTACCGAGCCCTAAAAAGGAATTTATATAACACAAATTTTATTATGAACTTATTGAAGAGTTAAAATACATATTTGTTAATTACCTTCATTGCAAGCAAATTTTAAAATGCGACTTCGTCTTTACACCAAAATCGTAATTTTTTCATTATGTTTAACCGACTTCAAAAAAAGAGGAGGTTATCTGTTCTTCGGAATATTTTTTTTATGTACATATGTTACCGAATAACCTATTTCGATAATTCATTTTAAAGGAAAGGTGGTACCTCATAGGTGGTCCCATCATAATTTGGTTTAGTTTCGATTATAGTATCATGAAGAAATTAATGTTAATCTTAAAGTTTTTATATGAGAATTGAAGTCGGTTCTGTTTTTTGCTAAAAATTACTTGTTTATATAAACTTTTAAACTTATTTGTCTTCAGCTTGCGCCTGAGAAACTCGAAAGCTTGTGACCCTCCTAACAACTGGTACTCTTCCATGAAAGAGGTTCTAGGGTTTTTCCAACCCCAAACTTTTGGCTCATTGTTGTGCTTCATAACCAATGTATGAAGTAGTACATCAAATTTCTCTAAGCCTCGGATAAGTAAGGTCTATTTACCACCTCATTCGCTTGAAATGCCGTCAAACTAAAGGTGATTGTGGTCAGCCATGGTCAATTCTTGTTGGGAACACACACCAAAAAATGGAATTTCAGGCAGATAAATACTGTCACTGTTATCGAGATGAAAAGGATATCGAATGTTTTAGACAATTTCAATCGATAGTCAGCTTTCGATTTCACTGCCGTTGTCGCATTTGAACCAAATACGGTATCACAATGGGCTTTACGCGCGAAGATGTGGCTCCGTCACAGGTCTAGATGAAAGCTTCCACTATAATTTGACTTTATATGATCTAAGGTAACCCAAATCTAGCCTTTAAAAAAAGGAGCTATCCTTACAATTTAAAAAACATAAACTGTCTAGTTCAATTATCTCTACTGTCCCTACACTGAAAAAAATCGTTTAAATAAATATATCTTTCACAACACATGGTTTGCTTGCAGTTAACGATACTTTTACATTATATATATAAATATATATTATAAATATATTTAATTTAAGCAATTTTACTGCCAAGAATATTGAAGAAAGTTAAAACTTTCCGTGGAAAGCTCAGTCAAACCGACTTGCCCAGCAAAAGTAACTCCCCAAAGGAAATTCGCCTGCGGATATGGATTAGGGTGGGTGCATAGACCAACAAGTTCTTAATTCTTCTCGCCACCGCGTTAAAGAGAAAACAAAGAGTATTTCATAAAAACAAATAAAAATAAAAGAAAGTAGGTGATATCAGTAGGTAGATATCAGTTCTGTTTATTTACAAATATATAAAGAAATAAATATATTGCGAAGAATTCTCTTGCCTTCGCGCCTCTCTCCCGTCGGAAAACTCTAATTGCTCAACCAGCCTCCGAAGCAAAACTGCCAACTTGGCTCAAACCGTGCCATTTTGGCCCTATTTTACTTTAACTGGCACTTACCTTTTCAATTTGGCACAAAGTTTTTGAAAAATAGTAATATTTTAATAGATACATTTTTGTGAAATCCTTTGCGTGTACTTCTTTTTATTCAACTAAAATTTTCTAATTTCTATAGTGCATACAACTCGCTTATCTTACTTTGGTCACTGGACTTTTGTTTTATAAATATGTTTCTAATTTTATTGCTAAATGGGAAGAACTAAAAAGAATGGCCCCTTTTTTGGCACTTTTATTTTTCTATTTGGCACATTTTAGCACTTTTTTATCCCAATATGGCACTTCATAGTTAAAAATTGTTGGCAGCCCTGCTCCGAAAGTCCGTGTCAACATATGAACACAACACAACATTATCACAGGAATGCCACACAGATAGGTGTGTTAGCTGACACGGTCTTTGGTTTTACGTCGAGTGGCTGGTTGAGCTATAAAACAAAGCACTTTGACAGAAAGGCGTAAGAATTCGGCAATTCATTGAATTTATTTTCAAACGAAAATTTCAGCCTACTAGCTATACCCAAAAATAGTAAAAATATTTCGCTACAAATTTTAGTCGCTTTCATTATAGTGTGTATCTAAATTTATATAGCAACACTCACTCAATCGTGCGCCTGCTTCTTTGCCACATAAGTGCGCCGCTATAGGCGTTTTGAGACGCCCACTAAAACTGTGCGTATTTGCATAAATTGCAGCAATTGAAAAGTGGCAGCCAAATGACGGCAACAAAGCGGCGAAATTTTGTGGGTTTTTGAAGGATCATTGTATGGCAAGCGGAAAAGCATGTAGTTTATACATTTGTATGGTATATATGTACATTAGAGAGGGTTGGTTGCCACACAAAAGAAAAAAGTTTGACAGCTTCCTTGAATATGATTTTAGGGCCTTAAAAATTGTCGTTCTTGGTCATTGCTTGCTAAAATGTATAATTTTATGAAAAGTAAAGCTATATTTACTGCTGTAGTGACAGAGTTATTACAATTTAGAAGCTAGTCTAAGTGTACGGAATATTAAAGTTGTACTAAACGACGATATATCACATTTTGAAATCGAGACATAAATAATAAATTAGGAAGAAATTTGGATTTTGCCTGCTTTTAGGACTCAACAAGAGCGAAAAGTTGTACGACCCTAAAATCATTTTTTCGCGACCAAATCTAATGTACAAATATATTTTCAAAACCACATTTTCGTGGACCCTGCAGAGAATTGGAAATTGTTTTTGAGTTACGAAAAATTTCACTTTAATTACTCACTATTGTAATATCAATAGGCTTTCTCAATAAAATTAAACACCAACGGTTTTAGTCGGCTTTCCTCTACGGTGACTTTCTGTAACATGACGCTTGCTTTTATTTCAAAATGGGTCCTCATGATACAAAGTTATCGATAAATGCATAATAGCTTCAGGTCTAGTTACACGATGCTTAAGGTCTAGTTACTTGATATGATATAACGCAGTATATTACAAGGTATTTACAATATAATTACATGTGTGCACGTCCTACACTAAGCAGTTTAAAAATTTTCAAACTACTTTTTTTTTCAAGTCACTATTGGACCAAAATGAAACTAGTACACAATTAGTTACCTATACCACTAACTCAATTTTTTCAGTTATTCTTTCAATCCAATCTTCAGAAATCTCTGAACTTTTCTATTGCGCCAGCATGTAACTACTTTGCAACTTGTAACCTCACCCATCTCACGAACACTTGTTCAAAAGTAGCCATTCCTACGTGGCATGCACTTTTTCTCTTTATATTTCAGGATTGCTACTAAGCTTAGCTATATTGTGTGTACATATATACTTATATGTATATGTAGAATTTCATCATGACAATACATTTAGAAAATTCTATTTCACTAGGCCTATATACATCGCAAAGCCTCTCTTGTGGTTATTGCTCCTGCTACGCCCATCATTGCCTAAAATTCACGCAATTACGACTAAGCGTTGCACAATTGCATAGCTATACACCTACATTAATACTCTAAACATACTCTTATGCATTTTACGCTCACGCAGAGACACTAGCAGGTGGCTGAAATTCGTGGAAATATCGCTTTGGCAGCATTTAAAGCGAGTTGTGCAATTTGCATAATGATCGCGTGGCAGCTTTTGGGGTACAAATGCATATTAGAGAATTGCATATGTTCATGGGGCTTGAGGTGCTTACCTCTACAATAAACATTCGCACATACATATTTATAAACTCAATCTCCTAGGCTTCGAATTCAATTTATTTTTGCGTTAATATATGTATGCAAGTGTGGTTTTGTGATATATTATGTCTACAATTTGCTAACATTTGTTTATTTGTATTTTCAGCATGTTGCCACGCGTCTCTAATCACCTTAAATTTCATTTCGTCATTTACTATTTTCCCATTTGCCCTTTATTGCCACTTTCAAAAGCTTTTCGCTATCGAATTCATTGCACACATTACGATGCCACTCTTGCCACTCATTTGTCGACTAAACAATTTTGCATTTCGTCTATTTGAAATGCAATTGAAAGCCTCAATTTGTTGCAAATTAGGCAAATGCACTCAAATATATCACTTGCGGTGTAACATTTTGTAACATTTGTAGCAAATTATAGGCTAAGAGTAGAATTTATGTAAGCAAATATTTGGCAATTTAGTAATTTTTAGCTGTTTTTTAATTTCATGTAAATCCAGTTAACCTCGGAAGTACAAACGTATATTTTTTCGTTATTAATAATTTGTTTAAGCCCAGCTGAGTCCTGTTGCAACGAGAAAATAGCTTGCACTTGTTTAGGTACCACGACACTGGGGCATTCAAGGTAAACAACTGACTAAAGAACAGGCAAACTGTGGTTCCGCGATTCACTCAATGGCACTTGAGCCCATGTATTAGCGGAAGCATCACAAACACCGGAACACCTACAAAATATCTAAGTTCTTCCTGGATAGGGTGGTAGCTGAATTTCTTATGCAGTTACAAATGAGCGAGCTACAATCACAAATTTTATTGATCAAAGGGCACAGCACAAGGGGCCAGCATTTTGCTATAACAAGTATCACTGACACCCCAATATGTGTTTCCTACATGGTGCAGGATGGCAAGTATGGAGCGATTTCTCCGTTTTAGTCCGGTTTTGCTGGACAGAGTTGTATTAGAAATACACATATATGTATATATCCCTGACAGTATATATTAAGGAGTTAAGGAAGTTAAAAGAGAGTCGACCTTAGATATCCCCTATGCACAAGGAATCGGTCTATAAAAATCTCATCCAACTCCAATTATTCAATTACTGAACATCGTATATGCTTCCTATTTCCATTGGAATCCAAATAGTAATATATATGTATACAAACAAAAATACCCAGACAGCAAGAAAACGTACATTTTACGAACATTATGTTTTATGAAGGATTCTCAATCGGCGAGAGGCTAGAGAAAGGCTCGTAATTGATAAAACAAAAAACTGTAATAGAAAGAGGCTTGTAGTAATGTGAGCGTCTTTATGATAAGCTGATTTTCATAGCAAAAATACACTCTGAGGTTTGCCATTGCCTGCCGAAGGACTACCGCTGGTAAGAAAAAACCTTTTTTCTATATTTTTTGTGATGTCGCTTTGACTAGGGCTTGAACCCAAGCCCTACGGGGTGGTGGGTGACACTGCTAGCTACTACGCCACATCGGCCACCTATCATAAATAAGTTGATAAGGATTTTTATATTACTGAGAACGATATCGGTAAATAGTATCAAAATGTCGATCCCACACTATATCCCAAATTACCGATAAGTACATGTACATAAGTAAAAAGATCTCGATGACCGTTTTGCAGCATCTAGCGCTTATTACAAAACAAAGTCTTCGACAATGTATATAATCGATTAGTATATCGAAAAATCGATAGTAAGCATATGTTTAGAACATCGCCAAATTTGCTTAATATCTGCTATAAATCTTCTGGGCAACCAAAGCATTTGCATTATATTTTTCTAATTCTCGTTATTGACAAATAAGTGTTTATATGTAGGTGCGGTGCGAAAATATAAATAGGCAAGCGGCATTTTAGCAAGTTTTTGCTACTTTTCTTTGTTAAAAAAAATTTTATTATTTTTTGAAAAAATATAGCTATTAATCTAGAAAACCAGGCAAATGAAATTTCAAACTTCGTAGAACGTTTATATAAATTTGACGATACCAATGGGCCGTATGAATAAAAACTAAGCAATTGCTTTTTCTTAAAATTTCATACCTTTTACTTCAATTTTGTTTGAATAAATTGAGTAAATGAACTGAAATTTTAAGAAAAAGCAATTGCTTATTTTTATTCATACGGCCCAATATTCATTAAAATTTGAAACTTTTTATTCAGATTTGCTATGCAGTTATGTAGTTAATTTTATTTCGATATAAAGAAAAGCGAGTGTTAAGTTGTTAAAACTTACCGACGATTTTTGGTAATTTTTTCTTCATGAATTTTCTTCCACACAAAATACGTTACGAAATTTTTTTTTGTATAGAGAAAATGAAAAACATCTTCCAGAAAAAAAATTGCCAAAAATCAACGGTAAGTCCGTCACTTCTTCCAACTTTCACTTTATTATGTCTAAATTATTAATAATTAAGTTAAAGAGCAGTATATTTCTAAGAAAACCAATTAACAGGCTAAACGGTTGTGCCGAATCACACCTATCTCAGTCAAAATTGTTTAATCTCGTCGAAACTGAGAAATAGACAGCGGACTTGTATGCAAAACCACAAGTCTAAAATTATGTGCCACATAACTATAAGCTATTTGTCTTATTCATAAAATAGCAAATAGATTTTTAGAGCTCTAGTTAAAAGTGAAATTTGTATGTAAATTTCCAATTCATAAAAAAATTTAAGTCTTTTTTTTATTTTTTATGAATTTGTGGTAAATATTGCATATATTTTAAGGTTACATATTTTTACGCTTTTTTTTGCAAACAAATCCACTGTCCACTGATAAACGAATATCAAGCCTAAAAGGAAGCAACAGTTGTAAACTTCGGGTTCCCGTTTATGCTCTTAGTCGCTGCCATAGCACCTCAAACAATTTACAAATTCATTTTTAATGCATTTATTAAATTGTATTTTCAAATATTCGGAGTAAGCTCAATCATGCGTCAGCGGTAAAGTACATGGTCCGCAGTAATATACGTTATTTTTTAAGTAGTTCAGGGATTAAAGTTTTCCCCACAAATATTATGATAAGTATTTGTATGATACGGAAATTGGTGCTTATTTACATCTTTTTAAAGGCAATATTTACAAATTTAATTTTTCGGATGGCATAAAATCTTCTATACATAAGTACATAGTGAAATTTCTCGTTACGCACAGTCCTTATAAAAGGACAGCTTCAATAGCCGGACAAATTTCGTGCACACAGACTTTTCATTATTTTTGCCTTAAAAATATCATCCTAATAAACGGACACTCTAATAACACTGGATCACAAATTTAAATTTTGATTTTTTTTCTTCAAACACCACTATCCAATTTGTTTGTAAAATCGCTCGCTGATTCCGAAAATCGAGTTATTTTTTTTATGGGTACTTTTTCGATATATTTGCAATTTACCGTTATTCAGCTTTAAAAAAAGAGTGGTTCCAATTGCGCAGGTATATCTTACGAACCAATAAAATAATCGTAGTACGGCAAATGAGAGAAAATAAAATTCTCCATAAACCATATATAGATTACTTTTCGATGTCCCTGGTAGTTTCTGAGAAATTAATTAAAAAGTCAAAAAATAACAGTTTCTAATAATATGCACTTGTGTTAAAGCCTGTTCCTTTAAAAAAACTAAGCCACCAATGAAGAAAATCGATATATAAATAACAAAATAATGATTCGTCCAATGAAAATATGCAAAGGTATTTTTAATGAAATATCAGCAGACAAGAGTGTTACTCATACGCCACGTCCACCTAAATATTTGTGTGTTTGCATCGAAAACAAGAGGTGTCAGAAATGATTAATTAATTTCTCAGAAACTATCAGCTAAGTAGCACAAAAGTCAAAAATACACCAAAATATTTTGTGTATTTTTTACATCGGCGTGATATACATTTTCAATATAAAAAATATGCCATTTCTAAGCGCAGTTTTTGAACAGTTTATTTCGATTCAGTGTAAAGGTTAAACCGCTGTTTCGTGTATTATTTACACCTACCGTAATTTTTTTTTACTGATTTTCTGTATATATATTATGCCAGTGGTATACAAGTTTTCTTGTTTCTAGAACATAAAATAAACTCCGTTGGTGTAAAATGCGTACTCATAATTGGCTCACATCATACACCATAATGGTAAATTATTTACATAATATTCTAGCATAAATATATTCCCATGAGTGTGAAGAGTACGAAAAGATTCGAGGAATAAAATTTACTAATAATCAAATTTAAAATTAACTCAGACATCAAATTTACACCGAAGCTCTTTTTTAATCTGCACAACTTGGAATTCTTTTTATAAATCTCCGCATACCTTTTCGTAATATGCGGGCAAGAAAATCGCGAATATATATGAATGTGAGTTCCTAATTTAAAAACGAGGTTCATTCTGTCGAGTGAATTTCGGTACTACCCCTCTAAAACTCGTGCGCCTCAAAATTTATAAGGATTTTAAGATTTTTAAATAAATCTGGGAAAACTTATATTTTGAAAGCAATGAATTTTTCGCCATTATTAAATTTTTAAGAGATGCGCTGTTTAAAAAAGGTTCGAAAATACACATAAAGTGGCATAGTTGAGCCAATGTACATAATGAAATTGTTAAATTAGTTAAATAATAGTCATACAGCTTTAATATGGCGTTCAGCTGAGTTTCAGTACTAGGCTAAGTTAGCGAGAATACATAAAAATCGCTTCTAACCAACATTTACACAGTCTTTGGTGTTTATCGCTGTGCAAGCAAATAAAAATTATGCAGTTTGTTAAAAAAAGCTTTTTCTTATACTTAAAGTCCAAATAAATAAAACATATGTACATATTTATATAATAAATTAAACATCTCTTCTACTGCTATTATATACAATACAATATGCTTAAGTTTCGGTATAAATTGTCAAAGGGTTGTGGAAACAAGAAAAGTATATTAGGGGAATCCCTACGTAGCAATGTATCACACGTTTTGTTGCTTTCCCAACATCAAAATATGTGCTAGATTGGTACGTAGCAACTTTAAATCTAAAATGCTACTCATCGTAAACTCCCCTATTATAAAAAATTAGTCGTGTATAATTTTGCTGCAATTTAAACACTAGCTACTTTTTAATCGCCAGCGATTATGCTGGCGAAGAAGTTTCTTTGGATTGAGCGATTTCCATTGCATCGCGTAACGCTATTACTCTAGGTTGTGAACTTAGCCTTACTTTTATAATACTTTGAAAATATGGTCGTCGTTGAAAACTTACACAGATTCTTGAGTTTGGTAAAAAATATTTACCAAGCCAAGAACGGTGTATTTATTTTGCCCTAGACACAATTCAGTTTGAGAAGTTGGATAAAAAATTGTTTCTTGCCAAATGTACACAGTTGAGAGAAGTTTAAGCGCCTACCATACGTCCATTATTCGAACGCAAACGCGAACGTATACATTTCAACATGTTTTGTTAACGTTCGCGTACGAAAAGAAGAAATCAAATCAGCGTTCGCCTATGTTATGTAGAAAAAATTGTCGCAGTTGTTCGTACTCATATATACTATGCAACTTATAGCTGCATTTGTGAAGGCATGATGTTGAATCATTAGTACCCAAACAAACTTTAAGCGTGTAGGGGTGCCTTATTGATGCATATTTCACCACTGGTGTATTAAATATACCAAGATGCCCCTATATTAGAATCTTAATGAAAATATAAAACAATTTCAAAGGAAACTGATTTTTTTTTTAATTCAAAGTCAAACCATCTAAAGTGACTTAAGCTACTTTAATTGAACGGCACAGATATAATGACGAAATTTTAGTGTGTAGAATCGGTATCGGGTACCGAAAAGGAAGTATTGGGTACCGAAATTTTTTTCAAGTATTGGGTACCGAGAATTCAGCACATCACTACTCAGAATGTCGCCTGAATAATTTTAATGACATTTGTTAACGTGGAGCAATTTGTGAACCAAATGAAAAAAGTGGCGCATTTTAGGAGCTGGTGTAGTTTTCGTACTAATCTCAATGAATAAATAGTACCAAAATGTTAAAGGTAGAATTTTGATTTGAAAGAAATACTGGTGGAATAACAAATACGCCAAAACGTTCTTTTTTATTCAATCCAATCAGATTTGTACCAAAATCCATAAATTTACACCAATCTATACACCAGTGTGCTACTTGAGAGGGCTATCGGAAAGTGATATTAACACAGTATATGGAGAATTTTATTTGCTTTTACTTCCCGCACCTCGTATTACGATTATTCAATTGGTTCGTAAGATATACGTGAAAAGATATAGTGAAAGCACTATTTTTTAAAGCTGAGTAACGGTAAATTGCAAATATCTCGAAAAGTTATCCATAGAAAAAAAATTATATCGATTTTCGGAATGACGCAGGAATTCTACATAGGAATTGGATAGGGGCATCCATAGAATCCATTTTGGTTGTAAACCGGCAGCGGACCCTATATTTCAAACCATTTTGCCTAAAAATATTCTTATAAACAAACAAAAATTAAAAAAAAAAATGCAAAAAAAAACTTTCTAGTTTTTTGAAATGGATGATTCCTCTTTTAACATGTATGCATAAATTCGTGTCGTACGTGTCAAACAAAAGACGGTTTTTCCATTCAGTTTGTTAGATAAGTTCCATGTGAATTGCATATTGAAAAAATAGGCGTTAAAACTTGTTGCGCGTTTGAAATAATTACAAATATATAACTTATTTTTTAGCTTTTTAACGCATTAAACAATATGACACAATAAAGTGGGTCATGTCCATAATCCTTGTCCAATTCATGTCTAACCCCTACTACTTACTGAAGGTAAAAAGACGTTGGGATTAATTAATTAATTAATTAAAGGAAGTTATTTATTTGAAAATGATATAAAAAAATGGATGTCAAGAGGATTAAAAAAGCTGTAGTTTGAATGTATCTTGAAAAGGTTTTCCACCTGTTTGAATAGTCAAATTTAAGTTAATCTGAAGAATTAAAATATGGTTGTCAAACGAAATTTTGTTAAGAAACCTTTAGTTTAAAAGTTTTGAATAATATTAAAGTCTTTCACAAGGGTTGCCACATTTTTCAAATTAAATTCAATTAGTTTAAATGAAATATTATAATACTTGTAGACCCGGCAATCTTCGTCCCGCCCAAATTTAATTTCATCATTGAAATATTTTGGTCCAACATTTTCACCAACAATTCACGTTCACGGGTCCCATTGGCACGCTCATTGCCTAAGATTATGGTTTGGTGGTATTTTGCCGCCTTAATCTAACGAAAGTGCTATGTCCGTGAAAAAGTCCTTGATTCTCTCTAATTGTGCAGCATTTCATGGAACGGTTAATCTCACACGAAATAAATTTTAAGAACATTTCCTCTTCACTCTCTGGCGGCAACAATGATCTGGTTCTATAGTGAATCTGCCCCAGAATCTTTATGGAATAGTAGGTGGCAACTTCAAAATGGATGCGCATAATTGTTCTACAGAAATCCAGTATACATAGACTTTGTATGGGAGGTGCCACGTCAAATTAAAAAATACCCTATAACCGNTGGTGGTATTTTGCCGCCTTAATCTAACGAAAGTGCTATGTCCGTGAAAAATTCCTTGATTCTCTCTAATTGTGCAGCATTTCTGGAACGGTTAATCTCACACGAAATGAATTTTAAGAACATTTCCTCTTCACTCTCTGGTGGCAACAATGATCTGGTTCTATAGTGAATCTGTCCCAGAATCTTTATGGTATAGTAGGTGGCAACTTCAAAATGGATGCGCATAATTGTTTTACAGAAATCCAGTATACATAGACTTTGTATGGGAGGTGCCACGCCAAATTAAAAAATACCCTATAACCATCATTGGGACGTCTGAAGCAGGTGTCCGAAATTAAAAAAAAAAAAA
>NW_016164898.1:0-29628 GCF_001687245.7 Rhagoletis zephyria | reverse complement strand
ATTCATAGACAAATCATGTGAACGCTAAATTACATTTGTCATTTATGAGAAAAGCCAAATATTTGCCTTCTTGTGGCAAATGAAAAACAACCCTGGTGGCCAAATCGTGTGAACGCAATGCTGCTACATAAGCCAAATAAGAATTACGCAAATGACCAAATATCTGATTTGCCACTTGATGACAAATGCCAGTGACAAATATACAAATATTGTTGAGCGGTATTGCCATTTCGTGCTTGTGAACCTTTGTATTTTCCAATTTTGGTAAAATTTTAATATTTAATATAATATTCGTATCCGAAAACTACCGAAAAATATCACGTTATTTGAAAACAACAATTTTAAAATATTTGCTCAAACTGAACATTTGAAAACGTGTACATGTACGTATTCGACAGTAGCTGAGTGTGCAGAGAAGCGTGCGACTATTTGTAAGCTTTCATGAGGTCCCAGGTTCTTATGCCGGCAGACGAACATATTAAAAGTATAATTAATTTCTGAGTATAATTAACTTTGAAAAAGCATATTTGAAGTTCAGAATGAAAAATTTCAGAAAACCAGTCGGAAAAGTATTCGTTTCACAACCCTTCGTGGCACTTTTTGACAAATTTTTAGCCAAATGTACAAATCGTGTGATCCCAGCTTTACATTTGTGGTGATATCATTTTCTGTATGGTGCATATTTTCGCTGTGTGGTGAATCTTTGTGTCTAATTTTCTGAATTTAGTAGTAAGTACTAAACAACATAACAGTAACATTCGGCTTCTCTTTCTGTTTATTAACATTCTTTGGTTACAGTACTTCACAAGCATTTTATTGTTACAGTAGCCTTTAAATTTAGCATAAAACTTTAGCAGCCCATGGAAAAGCTTTGCGCTGTTCTTGCATTCCACCACCCACACGCTTCTTATCACTCCGCCAGCATATGCGCTATACCACCCGTCTGCCAGATAGTCTTGTTAGCCTGCAATTCTTCGTACTCCAGCACATTTTAACAGTATAAACATTTCAGCCGGCTGATGGTTGCTTGTGCCGATGAATGAACTGTCACTTTTAGTTGCTGTTTGTTATTCATTCTGTGCGGTGCTTTTAGTCGGCGCTACACAGCGTATTTGTTTGAATAAAAATTTAAATACGAATATATAAGCTGATCAGCCGTGTCTCAGTAATTCGCAAGGTTAAATATAAATAAAGTAATAAATTTTGTTATTTTAGAGCCAATTAGCAACGTTGCATAATTAAAACGTCGCGATGCTCACGTGTGTTTGTGTGCGCTCATGAAAATATAAACATTAAAGTTTACTCTTACTACATATTTATACTGCATACATATGTACTACGTATGTATGAATGTTCGCAGCTGCTTATCATTCTGTAGTGACATCGGATTTCGCGCGGGAAGAACATATGTACATACATATATTCCTAGAAATCAGTGTACGGTTACAAACCATTTTTTTTTTTTTTGATTCTGCATACCTTCCAAAAATACATAAAACACATGTACATATGTAAATTAGGGTGCACCACTCTCCATAACTAAAAAAAAGCCGGTATTGTTTTTCCATCGTAATTATAAAGCTTACAATATTTTGGACCGATTTGAAAATATCTTCAAACATCTCATTAGTTTTGGTACGTTAATACAATTATTAAGCTTTTTTATGCAGACCTTTTAAGCTGGGCCTCTTCTTTCATCTTATGCGATTTTTCTCGGAAAAAATATTTTTTAAAACTAAATTTTATTTTTAGAGGTATTTTGAAATCGGTACAGCTCACCTTAATATTTTTCGTAAGCATTTGGGCGGAAGTCTAAGAATATAATAAATTTTATAATTCCGAAACTGGAAAAACTGCAACTTTTTTTTGGCAATTCACCCTAATGTACATAAATATCTCTGTATGTATATACATATGCGCATATGTGATGCCATTTTGGTGTTTAGAATCTTTTTCTTAGTGAAAAGTTTTAATTAGAAAAATAAAGAAATTTTGTGACTGGCAAACAAAAGGTGTCAATGCAAATTATTTTGCTTGTCAGAAATAGAATATCTGCTTTTGGTTCTTCTTTATAACACTCACAAGTTGAGTCAGATTATATAAAAAAAAAGTTTTAAAGCAGCTAAAAGTGGTAATTGGCAATTTGAATTGACTTGTGGAAAAAGTGTGCAATGGTTCGGTGAAAAAGTTTACAAAAATTCGCAGAAATTAAATAAATTGTAACAGTGGTTGAGCAGAAAAAACGTTGTAAACATAAGAAATTAAAGTGTATGTAATTTAATTGAAAGTTGCTGTTTTATAAAAAAAAGCTCTTTGTGTAATCTGTAATAAATTGCTTTCAATTAATTCCCAATTAAGCCTTTAGAGAATAAACCGCGAACAAGACTGAACTTTTTTTATTTTGTGTTTGCATATTTTTCATTGATTTCGTCTTCTACATTCGTCACTGTCAATACATAAAAATGTCCTATTTGTCAAATTGAAAATTTTACAAGGGGAGAAAACTTTCTAAATTGAAATAAAGAAAGCTCTTCTAAAGATGCTAACAAATCTCGTATTTTAACCGACTTCATAAAAATGAGGAGTACTTTTTTTTCGTATGTTACCAGATAACTTTGGACCAGGTGATTGATTTCGAATAAAGGATTTGATTTCGTTTACGCACAAAGCTTGTAATTGAATAAAAAGTTATGTTTAGAAGAAATAAGTTCATCAATTTTCCAGATAGCATAAAAAAAACGAGAGTGTAGTGTGCGTGTCGTGCTAAATTAAAAAAAGACCAACGTATCAAAAAAAAGTCATAGAATTACACCCCATGCCATAGATAGACAATAATTCGCCACATATTGCCAAGTTCAACAATTATTTGTTTTTTTTTGCATTTAATTTTAGTTTTTTTCCTCTTTAACAAAATAAATGTATAAATCCAGGTTTCAAACTTTGTGCGATATTTAAACAAAAAGTTCGACGAATTTTCATATATACTACTTTGAGCTTTTTAATTGTACATTGCATGGAATAAAACGCCCTCATGGCTTCATGTGTAAAACGACACCAGATTTCCTTTAGATAATTTTAGCAGAAAAACGAGCATCAAATTTCTGACTAAAATCTATCCTCCACACAACGCTGATGTAATGAAAGTTACAATAGCCTTATGAGTACGCGTGGACCTGAGGTAGCCAAAGAAACTCTTTATACTAAAGTACCAGGTTGATCGAGCTTTGCCCGCAGTGCATATATTTTTTAAAGTTTTCAAGATTTGGATAGCTTTAAAAAAATATTTTGGATATAAATAAAAAAATAGGATTTCGATATCTATTAAGTAAATTCCTTACTCTAAAATGTAGGTGGAAACCCTATTCCAAAATACGCTGGAATGAATGGTACATATCTTGGGCGTAGATGTACTATGTATACATAAAAAAATTTTGATTGAAATTAAAAAAATAAAAATTTTTATTACATAGAAGCGTGGTAAACCTGATGAAAAATTATTTCTGACCAAAGCTCTCAACATTACCTTTCATTTGATATCCATATTGCGATGTTTTAGATAAATTGTGTAGAATCGAAAATAAGTGGCAACCTTACACTATTATCCTAAGAGATAACATTTTGTATATAGGGAAATCATTGTTTAGGAACCTTGTCTTGGTGAATAGTAATATTTTACCTTTTTTTTCTAAACAAAAAACTAAATAAATATGCGTTTCAAAATAGGTGGCAACCTTATTAAAAATATTACCCATATTATGATGTTTTAATTAATTTGTAACTAATTTCGAATAGGTGGCAACCTTATTCGAATCGAGGCGATAATGCCTGTTCAGATAACCTTGGAATCCAAAATATTTTCTGTGTACAAAATTTCATCAACATCTTTAGAGCCGTTTCCTAGAACCTTATGGATATATGTATATATATACGAAAATTGCTCGTTTAATATAATAAGATAAGTCGCAACTATGGATATCGATCAGAGTAATAACCGGTCGCTGTCCGACAGAAATTCGTGCGGTAAGCCTGAATATTACTTGCTAACCAGTACTGTGTCGCATGTCTTGAAGATGTGTTATGAAATCATCACAAACACCTTTCTAGTCGTCTTTAGGCAATGACACAAAATTTTCGTTACGATTTGACTCTCGAAAAACGACTTGCATGCGACACGACTCTCGCAATTGGGGCTGATAGACTACCAGTACAGCACCTTCATCCTCTGAATCTACACAATTTACTTGCCAAGATCACCACCACCCGTTCCTAAACTTGGCACTTCCAGAACCAAAGATGATCATTGAACGTTCCGTGCGAAAAGTGAACCCTGAAATTACCGGCGAACTAATTTCTTCCAGTAACTGGCCATGTTTTCTACTCGATACCTTTTTAATGGGCCTCATTTCAATCAGCATACTGCGGGCCGTTTACATTGATAACCTAAGCTTAAGTAGCTAGCTTCTTCTAATATCTAGTTGCATACATACATATTTAGCTCAAAAGATGCTATTCACATAATTCAGTATAACTAAATACATATGTATATACATAAGTACTATACATAGAAATGTCCATGTATGCAAGCAAAGTGCCTTATCGGATTATAATCCTTTACTTTAGTTATCTTAAAAATATTTACCTCTTTTATAATTCAGCCGAATGACAGTTATTGTCATCTTATGGCTAATTGAGGGCCCGCTGCCACCATGTAATTAGTTGTAATATTCCTGGATAAAAAATTCTGTAGATAAATAAGATAAAGTAATTCACCAACAATTAGAAAAGGCACAAAAGTAGGTACCTACATATATAAGTAAATGTACAGTAGTACATATAAATACTGCCTAGCGGTCTGCATAATTCCACTCTAAAAAAAAAACGCTTTGTTGGAAGCAAAGGCATATGTATATATTTTCAGTACCCGAAACGAATGTAAAATATGTAGAAAGAAAATACCACAGCTCCGCAAATCGTGCGGAGATACTCGATTTCGGTTTTCGAATCAAACTTCTTCAAGGATTGTATACGTGCGCTTTTAGTTAGGGACGGAGTTTTATTTTTTCACTTAAGAATAATCATCATCCAATAATTTCAAAATTCAGATGATTTCGTGTGTATGGTCTTTTAAATTTTGTAAATGATCATTATTTGTAAGTGGAAAAATAAAACTCAATAATAATTATTATCTCTGAGCGAAAAATATAAAAATCAAAAAATTGTTATTTTGTGATCAAAAAATAAATAAAAAATAAAAATCAAATAATAATTATTTCCGTTGAGTGAAAAAAATAAAAATCATAAAATAATGATTAAATGCTGATTTAAATTATTTTACTCGTGATTTATTTTAGAACCGCCCCTGTTTTTAAGTAGCTCATAGATATGACATTTTATTTTTAAACCAACAACTTTTTAAAATTATGGCAAAAACCGGTGAAGATTTTTAATTTTTTTCTGAAATAAAAATTAAACCCACCATTACGGTTCGATGAAAAATAAATAAATAAAATACGATTTACTTTGTAAGATTAGGCATTGATAGTAAAATTAAGTTATTGCCGATTGCTTGAAATTTTTTCGGATACTTTCGACTTATTTTTGTTTTGTTTGGAAACTTTTCTCGGAATTGCTTTCAGGCCTTTCGGAATTATATGAGGACTTTCGGGATTCATAATTATTTATTTTTTCGAAGCTTTAGACTTTCCAGCGATTTTTTGTGCTTTTGAGCTCTTGTTTCGAAATTTCTTTTTCAAGAATTTGCTATACTTCAATGTATTGGTACTTTACTTTTTCCGAACGCTTGTTGATTTTCGTATTTTATTTGACGTCCTTTTTTCGGGGAATTTTTTCGACTCGTTCACAATATTTTCAGAATCCTTTTCTTAAAGTTTTCGGATCTCTTCATTACCTTTAGAATTTTTTTTGGTTTCGTAGGTATTTTTTCAGGTCTCTTTGGGACTTTTAGCGTTTTATTTGAGACTTTTTTGCAATTTTGCTCTGGAATTTTCATAAATAGGAATTCGAACTTTACTATTATAAATGCCAAAAAAGATAAAAAATTATTTTGCATTAAAAAATATCTGGGGAAACAATTTTTTTTCTCCTAAAAAATTCAAAATTTTCGATTTTTCTTGCTCGCACNGTATTTTTTTTCTCCTAAAAAATTCAAAATTTTCGATTTTTCTTGCTCGCACAGAAACTTCAACTTTTTACTACAGTTACTACTATGTCTCTACCAGCCTTCCTTGGCAGACCTCTAATAAATATGCATATACATAATAATGTCATTTACTCACCCATTATCCATTTATTGCACATCAGTTGCAGGCTTTATTTTATAATCGAAACTTAAAAGCGAGATAAGAGCAAATTAATTCATTTTTTGAGTGTGTTTGCGTATACTTATAATTAGATGCCATATGGTTGCAACGTATAAACACAGTAAAACCAAACTATAAAAACCGGAATTAATTAAAATTGTGCGAAGAATTTGCACGAATATAAAAAAACACGTCGAATTGATCTAATAATAGCACAGTGAAGATGAACTCAAAAATATTTGAAGAAATAAATAAATTTGTAAAATGCAACAACAACATGAAAAGGAAGTGTATTTTACCATAGACAGCGATTTTTTCGAAACAAGCGTCAATTGTTGCTGCAAGTCAAATGCGGGTAAGCTTTTAATATTTTTGACATATTTATTTAACTTTATTTTCTCTCATAATTTTATGTATATTAACCTAGAATTATGGAAAAAATATTTAATTTGAATTTATTGCGCACATTAACTTGCTATTTTAATTTTAATGTATTGGATTTTTTTTCTCCTCGTCTTCTTTGTGTTCAGTTCATTCAACCCAGAATTTTTTACCGTTTTATCGAGGGATTTGAAGAACAAAGGGTAACTAACGGCACTTGGTATTTAGTAAAGTCGGGTTTTTTCGAAAATTAGGCTAAAGATTCGCTTTCTTTTTCATTCGACTCAAGTCTCCTACCAGCGAACCATTTCGGGTGTATGTTCAAATGTATAAAAAATTATAAGCAAATATGTATTAATTATAATCTGCGCTTTAAAGGTCCCATTTAAATCATTAATTAAACCTAACTACCAAAAATTACATAGAAATTTCTGTAGCTAATTCTAACCAATGATTTAGCAATAGATATTTTAAAATAGATAAGTTAATGGGCCTTAAAGTGTTAATGGAAATTTTAAATATAAAAATGCACACCTAGAATATAAAAAATATTATCTTTTTACATTCTTCTTTCACACACTTAAATGCATTCTAAATTCTATATGCATATTTAAGTATTTCTAATCAAGTTTGCGATAGTTATTTTGCTTATTTCCACACAAATATTTGCTGTGTTCCAAAACCGAAACGATCAGCTTAAGGCTTTTAACGCTTATCAGCTTTTATACTTAGGTTGGATGTGTAAAAGTATAGCTACTAATCTAAGGTAATTGATGGCAAAAGCAATTATAAAATGTTAATGGCATAAAGTGCATAAAAGTAATTGTTAAATTTTGAAAATTATGAAATGTTCTAATCGTCGTTGTCATTGTTACATTCCGGATAACATTTTTTAAGAGTATTGCTTTCATTAATTCGGTAGTTACCTTCACAAATCAAATTTAAATCCTTAACATGCCAAGGTCAACATTGATTGCTTGTACCAAGTCGGGGTATGGGCACAGAGCTGGTAATATCATTAACCGAGAACAACTGCCCTCGGACTCGAGGTTATCGAAATATGAAAGCCAATTTAACAACTTAGAGGCCGGGATTGACTGACGCCTGGACTGAATGGTTACCCTTCTAAAATGTTGCTTGTTTTGTTCCCAAGGCAGAACAACGTTCATGAAAGCAAATTGAAGTCGAGCAAGCTCAGATGCCAGCTGAAATCACCTGCATAATGGGCATATACAAATTAATCGATACACCTTTTTCTATTTCGATATCAATCTCTCTACTCGAAGCGCCTAGGTTTTTCATCGGCATATAGATACATATCGCATACCATTTTCAAAAGTGACACACCTCAAAATTACACGTTCGTCAGCAAATGCCAATCGTGTGGCAAGGGAGACATTACCTTAGGTTTTTTCAACAAATTATAACACAAATTTACTCCAGATTTTGCTGTAAGGTAAATAAAAGCTCTGTGGATATTCTTAGTTAATTATTTCAAAAATGCCAAATTTTGAGTTGTGTCACTTTTGAAGATAGTGTGCGATATGTCCCACTCAGTTTCATACATATCGCACACACACTTCAAAGACCTTTTTAACTTTCAGAAAAAACTGAAACAAATTTTTTTGTATTTTGTTAAAAAAAAAATCAAGGTAAAGTTTCCCTTGCCCATATGATTAACAGAAAGCAGCCGAACCAGAATTCAGTACATTTTCGACAGAAAAAGGAACAAGTAGTTTTGCCTTATTTCTGTTGCTGGTGACAAAATAAATGTTAAATATTTCACATTTTCGCTCATTTATTTGTTGTGAGTTTTATTTGTGCTTTGGAGATTGTTGTCCGGAAAGTGAATAAGGCAAAATTCCATCTAGAAGTCGAACACCAAATTATAGTTTTCGTTGAAAAAAAGTACCAAAGTTTAATTGTGAATAATTGATATCACTTTTTGCAATTAATTACACTTTCATTAATGCATCAGTGTTAAAAACTCATTGATTTATACAATATATATATGTATGTGAATCAAATAAATGTTTAATGCCATTAAAGTTAAATACTACAATTAGTTATTGTTCGTGAATAATAATGCGCACATATTTACGCAAAAAAAAAATTTTTTAAGTTTGTATGATAATACAGTCAGGCAGGCAGTCAGGATAACCTGTTAGCTTCATCCTTTGCTGATGGCAGTCAGTAGGTCAAATACTATGTTTAGCAATTAGTAGGTACCTACTGTTACCAATGAACTAGACGAAATATTGGTAGACTTTTAACGATTTTGTCAATGGATTTTAAACTCGTGCGCATTACTGTCTTGATCTGAGTTCCAAAACCATACGTTTCTGACGAAGAGGTTCGGTTTTCTCGAATGACTCGATTTACGCTGACAGAAATTTGTTCTGGGTTAGGTGAAATAAAAAAACAAAGAATCGGGGCTCACATATGCTGCAATTAATATTAATCGGTTTGGTTATAGCCCGTTCCCGCCATAGCAACACACGAGAGATAAACTGGCTTACAAAACTGTGCATTGACGCTGGGAACCAGAGAGCGCCTTTACAGTACAGTATAGTACATTTTGACTTCAGCTTGTGAATAAACTAATTAAAAATATGCATATAATAAAAAAAATATATTTTTTTACTGTGCTAGTGAAATATGTAAGTTCAATAATGCAAGTCTGTGAGCATTTAGGATATTTATTCGAATACCAGCTTTTTTATTTAAAATAGATAGTTAGAAAAAAACATTTATTTGCCAATAAACATTCAATAATTTATAGTGCTCATGCGATATATTCAAACAAGGCTCGCATTTTATAATCCAGTTAAATAAAAAAATAAATAAAGGTCTGAAAAGAAAAACTATAGTATTTAAAAGTAGTGCTAATTGCTGATTTTACTGTTCGATTATTTGCTTTTCACGATACCTGCTTACTTTGGCAGCAGTGTTTTGACGTAGTGTTTTTCACACTTGCAGACATTTACAAAAGCCCTCATATGTAAACAAACTAGGGTGATTGATGCAGTTTTTTCACACCGGCTTCCACCAGTTTTTTGCAAATCTATATGCGGTTTTTTTTTAATTTTCATTTTTCGTACAAACCGGATTTTTTTTTTTCAAACGAACCGGTTTTTTAATTTCATACAAATCTTGACCTTCCAGTAAAAGTTTTGAGTTAAGTTTTCTACGTGTTTGGCCGAGCTTCTCCTCCAATTCGTGTTCTGCTTCTTGATGTTGTGACACAAATGGAGAGATCTACACTTTTACTTCACCTGCGAATAATCTTTTTTTATGACAGAAGTACACTCGGAGGTTTGGCGTTGTCTGCGGAGGTGCATTCACTGTTTGAATAAACTTTTTTTGATGTGGCTGCGACCAGAAATCGAACCATGGGCCTCCCGAGTGGCAGTAGGCACATTTAAGCATTCGGATATGGAGGTAAGAGTACTGAAATCCGAAAAAGGTCACAAAAATGCAATAATTTTATGTTAAAATAAGATCAAATGTGAACTTTTCAATGTATCTTATCTGTTTTACTTTTGATCTAAAAAAAGGTCTTTGAATCCCTATATGCGATATATATTTGTATATTAGACACAACTCAAAAGTTCATGTTTTTGGGTTATGTGGCGGATTAGGTTGATAAATAGCCACATTTCTTTTGTAGAAAATGGACATATGCTTATTTGTTACCAATCTGAGACAGCGGGCCCAATTGTGTCATTTGACACACGCCTCACATTTTTCGTGAATATTGGCATAAGGCAAAACTGTTAAAACTTTAATTGGCTCTATTGAAAAACATGAAATTTTGAGTTGTGTCTTTATTGCAGAGTACCATCGATATAAAAAATATATTAATCACACTCGCGTGTTACACATAACTGCATAGTATGTATGTGTGTATGTACTTGAGTGTAAATTTATGTGTTATGTATAAGTTTATTGACGTTTTTAATTAGTAATTTTTATGACTTCAAATGGGCTTTAAATTTTGAATTCTCTTTATTCGCATTGACCTTATTTAATGCATAAGTCGTATTTTATTATATCTCAAATCCAAAAATAACTTCAACATTCTCTATTGCACCGACATATGAACCAACATAAATATACGAACGATTTGGCACTTTTCATGCAGATAACTGTTATTAATTTTTTATTATTTTTTCAGTTCTATATTAAATTAGTGAAGATACCTACATGAAAATTCACTTATGCCAGCTTTCAAGCATTTAACAGCACAAACACACCCTCATGCCTGGGTACCCGATAGGAAATAGTTTTCAACTACATAAATGAATGACACAACGAGTTTGCATTCGTGTTATTTCATCACGATGAATTAATGATTTTGAAAAGTGTATCAATGAATGAATTGTGAGATCTGCATCCAATGATTTAAACAAAAAAGCTTTGGTTGTAGTGGTCATGCCCAGTTAAGAGCACACTTAGACATTTTAGATTTTGTCCTGGTTTGTTTTGGATTTGCAACTGGTGCCTTCTTTAATCTTTCCTCAATGCTGCATTTCCACGACAGCTTCCTACCTAAGTAAGATCAGATTCAAGTACTTGGTCCTTTCGAAAAGCTGCACCCCTTTAGAGTTTCGTTGGGAACATTATACTTCCAAGGGCGCTGTTAGCCGCCCATTTAACCAGTAAGTTTAGGTAACCGTGGGTCAAATCGTAAAGTGTTGCCAAAAATCTATTCTTAACCAAAAGTACAGAGTTGTTCGATAAGCCAATCACAAAATACTCCCTCTCCTCCAGCTTCCCTTGCAAATCAGCAAGATCCTGAGCAGAGTTGAGAGGACTCCACTGTGCGGTGTGCCTCGGTTTACTCTATGCTACACAAATCAGCCGCAAGTTAGAGCAAGTTATAGAAAAGTCGTATTAGATTAGTTTCCACCGCGAAGTTGAAGTAGTGATTTGACTATTGCCTCCAGCAAGGCGTTGCAAAAGTCCCTACGATGTAGAGGAAGGCCGTTACTGCAAAGACTTACAAACAAATTCTTAAAGAATACTGAAGACTTTAACTACTTTATAAATCGAAAATTTGTATGAAAACGTCACTTTAGAGAGCTCTTTAAACCTATTTTATTTATTATAAATAAGGCCATTATAAGTTAATTCCTCAGGCATATTTATTATTTAAGATCTCGGCGAGTTACGTTTCTTACGTACGGGTCGATCAATCTCTCCAGCATCCAACGAAGACAGAATATTTGTCCTAAAGTCTTTAGGTAAAACATGAGAACTATTTTTGGCCTGGAGTAAACGCTACCTTGACTATTATCCAAGCTCAGAAATATACTCGAAAAGGAAAAACATCAAAAGTTTGAAAATACGTAAACTTAATTTCACAGTTTTCTGATTACATCATTAGCTTTCCTCACTGACTATGTAAATATTTTGCAATTAGCTATGAGCAATTGGCGAATATTCCCTGCTTGGTCCACTTGGTATATACAATACAATATTTTCGTGCACCACTTATATATGTACGTATACATATATACATATAAACACAAATTTGCGATTATAAGTTAGGCTGTTAGCAAAACTATTCTTGCTATATATAGCAAATCATTTATCTGTATAATCCACTCGGTACTATAATTAATGTTAATTCATTTATGATTATTCATCAATAACAGTTTATAAATTCAATTTTATATTATTTTTTGCCGAGCTAAGAATAGGCAAATATTTTTGAGTAACTCAGTGGGAGGGGAGGACCAGTATGTTTGCGTGTATTTATACAAAATATATTTTTATTTGATCAAAAAGTAGTGGCTAGGTACTGGGGCCTATGGTAACCATCAGTTACCACCTTTGCATGGTTGTAAGCCAAACAGAGTCCGCAAAAATCTCCGAAAGGATTGTCCAGATTATATATCAGACTAGACAGAGCAGACTTTGAAGTGTCATCAAATTATTACTTAAGAAATTTTTATTAGATAGTAATTTAGAAGCCCAAAAGGTTTTGAAATAGAATTTCCCTATGGCCGTCAATACTCCTGCGGATTTAGCAGCCATTAGGTCGATAAGCGGTAAACTGAGGATTATATCTGGAGCAGCCGTTGAGTAATCGTCTCAACGTTCCCATGATGTACAGTGTCAAGAGGCGCGAGATTTTCTCCATTGGCCTGAGGTATGAAAACTTTTTTGCAGCATTCCAACACACTAAAGCGCCGTATAGTATTATGGGCCCGACTATTGCTGACTCGTTACGTTTCATAATAGCGCACTCCAAACATTGTTGAAAGCTCCGAAAATATCCAGAAATACCCGTAAAGCATATTCATTGTAATCTTAAGCCTTGTCCGTGGACTCGCCCCTAGTGTATGCATGTTGCGCCTTAGCCAAAATGACTGGCGACTGATGTGGTTCTGATGTGAGTATCAGGAATTTTTTCAGGCGTTTTTACCTGTATTAGGTCTAAAAACAACTCTCGCTTCTCTCAACAGTATCGGCACGTATCCCAGCCTCAAATAATCCGAAAATATCGGCTTCAGCCAGGTGACTAGCCTTCTGAACAAAAGCTCAAAAGTATTGATTGCCGATTCAATTTTGGATGAAGTTATAACCATTCTATCGGAATTAATAAAAAAATAGCTTAATATCAGAAACATGTCGCAGTGCTTACGAATAGGTGCTATTTTTGCTAGCCCATCTTGCACGTAGAATCTATATGTAAATCAATTGATTGCCAACCTTTGCACATGCAACACATAACCAGGCTTACAATATGCGCTATGCAGGAGTAGACTTTCTCTTTTATATTTTCAAGGAACTTAATTTTAAGTTACTTAGATTATTTAATTTTATTTTGCCGCTCGCCGAGGTCAAATTATTTGCAGGGGGGTACAAGTGTTTGGCAACTCTAGTGAATCAGGTTCAGAGTTTGTATTAATCGTAGATAACTTCTCTGAGTTTGGATATAAGGAGTAAAAGCGACACTGTAGATTCTTCAGACTAAAGCTCTAAAAATATTTATTTTTCCTTCAAGCTGCCAATAATGAATCCCCCATATAATCATTTTCGCAAGATTGCATTACTTCATCAGACCACTCTCTGCCCTTATGAAATCACACTCGATATTTTGTTACAAAGAATTTGTTATTCTCAATGTAAATTGACTTATTAGGGCATTTAGAAAATTTAAGTGATAACACTTCTACAAATAAAAGAATTTAAAAAAATAATAGTAATTAATTGAATTGACGTTGCAGTGCGACGCCAAAGTGTCGCTGGCAAAAATAGAAAAAGAAAAAAAGGTGTATGACTTTGATCCAGGAAAGCCAGTTATGAGCGATTTGTTGACAATGTGAATGTACATACATATGTATGTATGTAATGGAGCTTATGATGGCGCAGAGCAAGCGGCAGTGCAGATCAAAGTAAAGTAATACATATAATACGTTTCCATTCAACTCAATTTCAGCTATACAGCTCGATTGGGCTTCTGCTGCTTGGCTATTGAATTCAGTTATTTATTATTTATTGCTTGTTTGCGATTGAAAAACAGCTGATGTTTTTGTTAGTGTTGTTTTAGAAGCGATATAGCAGTTATGAAGGTACATTTGTGAGCGTATATATTTTTTGTGCATTTCAATGAATTGGGTGAAACAATTGATTGGATTTGCATAACAAATATAGAGGAATCAATTTCACTGAAATTGAAGTATGTTTTCATTGTTTAATTAATAACAATGAAAAAAACGTTGGTTGAATTGGAAAATTGCGCAAAATAAATTAAAAGAAATTAACACGATAAATTGCGGAAAAAAGTATGAAAATGTAATAAAACTTCAAAATCAAGTGAATGCTGGAACAAAGCCATGCTTTTGTTAAGTTTTACACGCTGCTAAATATATTAAACACTCATGCATTTCTATTTACATATTCACTTTTCGCCATCAATTTCGCACCCAATGCATGCCGCTTTTCTGCTTATTTATTCAATTGCCACCTCAACGTTTGCCTTAGCTGTAAGGTCATTAAAATTATTTAGTATAATTTAATAGTTTTAATAGCTTTAAATACTTTTATGTTCGTCTTTATTGCGTGTGGCTCCTACTAAGAGCAAACACTTCATGCATTTACTCATTCATTACTGTAAACACTACCGCCGCCACACAGGTAAAATAGCAAACATACATACCTACATATGTGGAAGCGATGTATGCACATACTTATAAGTGTCTTATAGATATGTTTTAATATACATACATATGTATGCCTTGTATGTAGGAATGTGTAATTACCTATACACAGTTAAACTACTTCAATCGACTGAGTAATTCAAGCTTCGTGGGTAGTTTTCTTTCCGGCCGTTGGAGTGCTTGCCTAGCAGAGTGTTATGATGCCACCTCTGAGTGTACTCGTATACTCGCGTACTGTAATTGCTTTCCTCCTTTGTAAAACTAACTGCTTCATTAATGATGCTGCAGAAATCAGTTACACAGCATTAATTTTAAATTGAATCATCTATTTGAAAGAGTGGTGGGAAAATGTAATTGAAATTGTGGCGCAAGCTATTTTCCAGTTACGTTCGAGTTATCCGGAGGGAAAGTTAACTTGATTATTATTCAGACAAAATTGAGTGTTGATTTTTGATGGTATGCATTTAGCTTTTACATTTGTAGAGTATTTGTTTTGAGGACACTTGAGTTGGAGGGTTTTCGAAAATATACGACAGCTTTTGAAAAGTCAATGACTTTTTGAGTTTTCCGTGTAGTAACTTTACATGCAATGCTGCTTCTGTCAATTACCTTCTGTTAATAGGCTACAAACAAATTTTACGCAAGCCAATTACGCCAGTGTGAGCACTTTAAAGTAGTATTTGGCGCCGTTCAATCGCAATCCGCAAAAGTTTTTGCGCCATGGACGAAACATGCAACCACTAAAATGCACCAGAAGCCAAAGAAACGTCAAAGCGGAGGGCTTCTGCGAGTGAACACGCACAAACAAAGGGCAGTGTGAGTCTGAAAGGGTCTAAAATTTACACAAACATGAAGGAAATCGGTCAATGATAATCCTCGTGTGTTTTTTAATACATCACCGAAAATAAAATAGGGTTATTCTGGCACAGGGTTATTCTCGTAACTGTCTTTCAACTCTCCACAGTCTTTCGAAAGACAAAATTTAGTGAAATAAAAAAAGAAAATCTTAAAAAAAAATCTACAAATTAAATAAGAAATAAAAAAATTATCAAAAACGAAGTAAAAGTACTTAAAAATTAAACAAAAATTAAAAAAATTATTTTTATTTTAAAACCAAAATCCTAAGATTAAAATAAAATGGAATTAAAAAAATTTAATGAAATTAAATAAAGCAAATATATTTTTCTTTTTAAATCAGTACAATATAAAAATTAAAGGCAAATAAAATTATCACAAAAAAAAACAAATTAATTTAAAAAAGAAGAAATAAGTAAAACAAGTTTGTAAAAATTAAATGAAATTAAGCAATGTTTTTGTTTTCTAAACAATAAAATCTAAAATTAAAAAAAAAAATGAATAAAAAAGAAAAAATAATTATTAAAAAAGAAAATAAGTCCTTAATAATTAAAGTAAATAAAGCAACAATGAAATTCACAAATAAAAAAAAACAAATTTACGTACTTAAAAAATTGAAATGAATAAAGTAAAATTCTAAAAATTAAATTTAGTTTTATAAAAGCTGTTTTTTCCTTTTTTAAACCATGAAATTTATAAGTAGGGGAAAAAATATTATAGGAAGAAAAAAATAAGTTCATTTTAAAGCAATAAATATGAATTATCAATACAAAAAAAAATTAAAGAAGAAGAAAATGTACATTAAGAATAAGAAAAAAAGAAAATTTCCGCAACCCGAGACTTAAACTGCGCTTTGTAGCGAGCTAAATGATATACAAGTGCTTTCTCTCGAAATAGCTCCTCAATAAAATTTCAATTCTGTAATAAAATTTCAATAACTTATTAAATGACTATAAGATGTTTTCTCGTGTTTCAATTCAAATGTTCCTCGCTGTATTTTGCATAAAACTTCTGAACAAATCGTAAGTCTAAAATGAAAAGATCGCATAGTTTCCTACGCCGATTCCCCAAAAGAATGTGCAAAAAAAGGAGAAACTTTCACCCACACCCCTAAAATAAAACTTAGATGTAAACTTTCAAAACGTGCGATACGCATAGTAAATTCTTTTTTGATTTCCTCTACCAGAGTCCGTTAGTTTAGACGCTGATAGCGTAGCCATTTCTTAGAACCAATTCAATTGCCACGCGCTTTGGTAAAACCGCTACATTTTTTTTAACGTCAATTTCCAGCTTTATTAGAATACAGAAAATCACTCAATGAAAAGCAAAGCTAACCAGCAAAAGGACAAAATTTAATCTAAAAGTTCTTACGAACACTACAACTCATTTAAAAAGTTTGTTTTCAAATAACAATTACTCTGCTATGAGCTGCTCTTTACCAGAAAAAAAAAAAACGCTTTAACCTTCTGCCTAACTGACTAGCTCAGGGGCCTTAATCTTAACCCAATCCTTCGCCTGCCTTTCTCTCATATTTTCAATTCTTCTTTGACTCCTGTTAGGCAATGGCAGCAATAAAAATTTCTTACTTCCTGCATACAGATAAAAACTTTCTATACTTAACTATGTACATATGTACGTACTTTCAATTTAATTCAAATTCAATTGAGTTTTCACTCTAAAAGCCGAGTGAAAGTAAAAACAACAAATGTGCTGTGATTTTATTAAATTCATTTATTGCATATTTCCCAGCAAAGTAATTTAAGATGCCGTGAAGCATGAAACCAAAAACCAAACAAAAAACACAAAAGTCATATAATAGGAAACAGGAAGCAAGTAGTATGTTATCAACTAATGTGCGTACGTAAAAATGTAGGTATATGGGCAAATCTAAAAAACAGGTACACCTTCAAAAAAAAAAGTTCAATTTTTAATTTGTGGCCACACCTATTTATTTTATATGATTCTATACCTAATCTCTTAACAAATCGATAAATATAAGTGTAATTCATTTTCATCCAGCTAGTTAAAAGTTAGACGAGTAATAAACATTTAGGTTGCTGAAATATAAAACGAAAGAATAAATTCGGTTCAAATTACGCTGTGCAGTAATATTAAAAATCGCGCATGTGCAAAATTTTAGTAAAATAACTTCACAACTGAGGGAGTTATTTATATTAAAAAAATCAAGCAAAGTTTCAAGTACCGTTATCTCGAAAATTAGAGCGTACCTGAAAAAACTGGGGATGCCATTGAATTCAGAAGGCTTCAGTTAAATGGGGAGCAACTATCAGAACCTTTCCCTAAAAAAAAGTCAATTTGATACCTCGCTCGAGATATTCTCACTACAAGAAGGATAAAAGTAGTAAATAAAACAGTAAATTTTTTTTAAGCATTTTACAGGTATTTGTACTCTCCAAATGTGTCTTCAAGATCGCAGAATATTTTATCTTTAAAATTTTTTTGTTTTTTTTGTTTTAAAATACACCTCTTGCTAAGGTATCAAATTATTCATAATTGTTTGTAGAATTCAAAAATTTTGAAAATTTTGAAAAGTAGAGTTACACACTTTGAGGCAAGTAGTTATTTTTTAAAGCTCACTTTAGTTACCTACTACATATGAAGTGTACACATAAGTACAAATTTCACATAAAATTTCAAACCAGTATATGGTGTGCTTCAAAAGTCATGACATAATTAATTTTTCATCTCTTAAAAATTACATAAAAAATTCAATTGTTTTTAATATTTTTTTGAACTAAAACATCTATAACTCATAAGTCATGCAACAAATTGATTCAACATTTTTTTGAGGCTTCAAGTAGAAGTCTATGAATTATATCCAAAAGCAACCAGCTTGATACAGTTTACAACAATAAAAATAAAGCTAAATAACACAAAGGTTACCTGTTTTTTTAGATTTACCCATAAACTCGTATACTTCTTATTCTATGTTAGCCTTCACATCTTGCTTGAAGCGAAACAAAATTTCTGCTTCAACATAAACTGCCGAAAAAATGATTTTATCATTATATTTTGATTAAGACTTTTGTCTTACGAAACCTTTCAATTATGATTAACTTTGTGGCTTTATTTAGTTTCAATACCTGTGAGCTATGTACGTATGTATGTATGTATAAGTTTTGTATGTCGAAGCTATAGTCTTCACTTTTCGTTTATTTTAGTTGCTTCTAGTTAACATAGCTCCTGCCATGCCTTTTCTTACCTCTTACCTGCGCTTTTCGCTCAGCTGCTTGAAGTTTTGTGACCCGCAGGATAGATAGATAATACGTAAAGAAACTTCACTCAAGCATACTCAACGTTCCTTGTTTAATTCAAACGCAATACTCACAAAATATTTACTTGGATTTTTGAAGTGCATAAGAAAAGGTGCTTAGCCGTAAGAGACTCTTGAAGAGGTTTGCGTTGCTACATTGAGTGGTGTGGTGTGGCAAGTACATATTTGTATGCGCATTTTTTATTTATCTGCAGGTCTGATTTTAATATTCCATTATTCACATTGAATACATTTGAAATAAGTGTGTACATAGTAAATATATGCGTGTAAATGTAAATGTTTGATTTTCTTAGTTTTTTTTTTGGTAAGTAGTCACTCTGCTAGACATTAATAAATGATTTTAACGCTAGTGATTTCCATGAATATTTCATTTCTTTTGAGGCTCTGTTGTTATCCACATACTCAGATGAACCATAGATTAAGTTCAAGATTTGCTAAGATAAGTCGCTTTTAGCTGTTGCTTAGTCACTGTGTTCAAAAAGTGGTACATAAATTAGGTTTTAGCTATATTTTTCCACCAGCACGCACCAAAAACTGTTAGGTGTACACATGCATGCATATGTATGTATGTATATGTTGGTATTTAGAAATCTCCTCACCTCTCGGCTTTCATTAACATACTTACCTGCAGCCTTCTCCGTATACCTTTACCTTCCTTATGTTTAAAAAAAAATAATCCAATTTAATCTGAGGTGCACAGTACTCAAATGAATGTCACTTTTGATGTCCACTCGACACTTGCCACATTGCGTATACGTAACATTTGTAAATTATGCGGCATATGCACATCTGACACATTACTCATACGTCATGTAGCCTGCAAAGCAGTTGGTTTCCAATTAGCAAAGTGCAGTTATTGGCAGCAATTTGAGCATGTTGGACACTAATTTGATGGTAATAAGAAAAGTAAAATAAAAGGGCTCAGTCCAGCGCCTTCGTCTTCTGACCTGTGGCCTGTGTCGGAGTCCCAGCCGCTAAACTAAAACGTAAAATACGCGATAATAAATAATAAGAGCATATTCAGGTTAAAAACTATACGTTAGTTTTGATTTTACTCTATTCAATTTTAAACCCATTTCAAGTGCTACCCATCTTTTAAATTAGTGGCAGCCGTTTTTAATATTCTTATGACCTTATTCATAAAAAATAAAGTAGGTTTATAAAGCTTTATAAATTGACGTTTTCATACGTTTTTCAATTTATAAACCTTTTGTAAAGCTCTTTATTTTTGATGAATATGGCTATTTAAGCTAAATATTTTCTAATACTCCTTCGTTTAACATCCATATTTTACTACTTCATACAGTAACTTCTGTATAATTTAAATAAGTTCAGCTTTCTAAAGATGGATGACACCAAAATATACATAATTAAATTATCTAATTCCCTGAATTTAAGTTGCATTTAAATTTTAAAACGGGTGGCAACTCTACTACATGTGTAAACAGGTGGTAACCTACTTCAAATTATTTTCAAACTTAAACGTCTGACAGCCGTGTTTTGATGCATATTTTCATCATCTGATTCCCTTAATTCAAGATAAAATTTAGAACAGCTGGTAACCCTCCTATAATAAAACAGCTTCAAAGCAGTTTCGATTGATATCCACATTTAAGTAATTCATTACACTAAATTTAACTTTGTAAAGAGCTGGAAACTCTCTTTTAAATCTCCACAATCGGTATACATATTTCAATTTTCGAATCGCCTTAATTTAAGTTTTAACTTGATTTTTTAAACGGGTGGCAACGCTCCTACAAGCAATTTTGAAACAAAGTTCCTTCAGAATCATTTTAATTGATATGCTTATCGTAGTAATTCGTTTAACCTATTGCATATATCGAATGTAATTTTGTAAACAGGTGGTAACCCTGTTTAAAATAATTTCAAACAAAAACCTTTTTTAATCCTTTTTTATCAAACACCCGTATTGCGATACATATTTAAATTGTCTAATTCTCTTAATTAAAGTTGAATTAAGTTTTCAGAATAAGTGGCAACTCTCCCACATGTTGTCTAAAATACAGTTTTTTCATATTTTGAATTTATTTTTATATAATTTCTTTATATATTGAATTTATCTTTGTAAATAGGTGGCAACTCTCCTACATATACTGAAGAAGTAAAACCTTTTCAAAACCAATTTGACCGATACCCGTATTGTAATAAATGTTTTAACTTATAAATATTTTGTATTTAATTATTTATCAGGTGGCAACCCTTTCGCGATAAATATTCACACTCGTAGATATGGCAATTGCACATAATAGCGGCTAATTATGAATGTTATCGCTCTTCGTAGAAGCCTTTTATACATAGCTGCGTAACGATAACTTCCTGCCGCAAAAGCATTGATATATAAATTTTGATATCTTCTCAGTGTCACCGCACTGCCACTTCCGTTTCCGCTGTGCTGACGCAAGTTAAAATTGTATGTTGCTTTTAGTTGATTCTTCGAACAGGGTGAGAAGATGATGCATTTGGGAATGAATTTCCGCCATCCCATCTCAAATTTGGTTTTGGTTTGGGTACAAAAATATTACAATCGTCACCTTATTTTGCGCTTTGTCTGCATATATTACCTTTGTGCTCACCTTTTCATGTATACCTTTTTTTTTGTTCCAATTGGTTGTTTGATAGCTGGCTGCATTCAAATGTCTCACTTCTACAATCTCCCTCAACTGATTGTCAAAAAGTCAATAGCCTGGTGTGCAAATCGCCGTTGTTGTCGGCGGCAACAACTCCTCTTCAATTCTCATTATCATTTTCGATTTGTTGGTGTTGTTTTTAGCACGTCATTAGTTTTCGCATTCACATTCGTCTTTATCACGTTCCCAGCATTATGACTTTTATCATACGATTGCCTTGGTAACATACATATACTAGGGATGTTAATTTTTCGGCTTTTTCCGATCCCGGGATTTTCGGGATGTCGTTACCATAATCCCGGGATATTCATTACTTTTCAACAATTTAAATTGAAGAAATAGCTTCTATCGCTCCTACCATAAAATAAAAAAATAAATAAATGGGTTTGACACCTACTTTTTTATTTAAAGTGGCATTTCTTTAGAATTAAATTTTTGGATTCATAAGGACGAATAGGTAATTTTTTAAGCTGATAAAGTTAGAAGGACGAAATTCTAGGATGTTTCGAGTTTATATAAGTCCTTAAAACATAATTTTTTCATAAACAAATATTGCGAAATTTCAAGGATAAAATTTTAAAAGGACATTTTCAATACTTACACGTCCTTATTCACCAAAGAATTGAATTATGACGTCAGAATGAAAAACTAAAAAAGCAAGTTTGCTACATTTGGGCTATGGTTTCGCGAATATATTGATTTTTGTGTGTAAAATTTACGCACGGTGTTTTATGTGTAATGAGCTAGACATTTACAAAAAAAATATGAATTATTAAAAAAAAGGTATATAGCCAATACTGGTTAAGAAAAGGAGCTTATATAATTGCCATAAGTGCAAATTATAAATCACGAAAGTCCCGGGATTTTTGGCAAATTTTCGTTACCCAAAAAAGGTCGGGATCCCGGGATTAACATTCCTAACATATATGTACGTACTTATGTATGTATGTACACCCACAAATCAATACATATTATATTAATGTGTGTACAGTAAAAATGTCCGATTTACGACAGTTGCCTTTGTCAATAGAGCGCATCGATGAGCAAACAAATATATGTACAATAAAGATTAGTTTTTGTTAGGGTTCGGAAAATACGCGCACCATTACTTTATTTGTTTGTCGTTATTGTTGTTATCAACTGTCAATGCTTGCAGTGATTCAAGCAGAGTATTTATGTACACTTGTCAACCCATTACAGCGACAGCTGGGGCACATCTCTTACCCCCTGGCATGCATGCCACCAGCTTTCATAAGTGCTGTGTTGAAATGTCTGAATGTTACTACATATTTAGTTGGGCGCCTAGTGTATTCAACTTTACAACTTTACATATGTATGTATGTAAATACAAAAATTCATATGTAGATGTGTGTCAGAACAAATAAGTACCTATTTATGACAAACAGATTAATGAGCTGTGGTGAAACGTAGTGAATCGTAAAATACTTTGTTGCCATAAAATACTTTCTGTATATTTTTCCGAAATACCTTTGTACATATGTACATATGTATGCATATATGTACATATGTATGTCACACAAAGATATGTATGCAAGTACCTCGTATGGATGATTTTACAGGAAATTAAAATTTTTCTAACAGTGCCAGAGCACTTTTCCGGTTGTTAATTTTAAGGCCAAATGGTCCGTTGAAAATTAATTCAGCGGTTAGCTCCTTTGTTTATGTTCTAAACTATTTTTAAAATTCTAGAAAATAATTGTGACCCATAATTTTCGATAGATCCAGGCCTGTTAAATAATGATTATTAATTAATGCAGATTTTTTTGGGAAAACGTTTAATGATTAAATACCATTATTTCCACCTTTTTAATGATTAATAATTAATTACTTTCAACAAAAATGTAACTAATTAATTAATTAAGTTCAATTACATGATTATTTTGTTATTTTTTATTACTCTCTATTATTATTATTTTTTTTTGAATTGCATGATTAATATAAATATTTGGTTATTTTTTATTTTTACGATTTATTCTTGTGCAACGCAGTTAATATACATACATATGATGAGAATAAATGCAGTAACATGAGGTAAATGCACAAGCAGATTAACAAAGACGCGGTCTATAAGCAAATAATATACATACCTATGACTATATGTAAGATCTGCTCCAATGTTTCCTCTACAAAATTCTCTCTGAAAGTATTAATGAATAGCAAAGACAGTACACAATGTCTATAAGAAACCATTCCGTACTTGCAAACTACAGTGCAAGTATTTACTTGTACAATGAATTTAGTTTCAGTTATTTAATACCTACTAACTTATAAAAATTTGACTGCCAAACACCGCTTCATCAATTTGGAAAAATAATTAAAAATAATCACATAATTAAAAACAATCAAACAATAAAAAAAAATGTATTAAGTTTGAAGTGATTATAAATTTTAAGTGTAATTTTTTTTAATTTTAATTATAATTAATTTTTAATTGCTGGGTTATGTAAGAAAATTAAAATAATCATTAAAATTAAAGAATGCAAAAAAAATTAATGATTACTAATCGTAATGGAAATTTAACAGCTCTGGATAGATCCAATTGTTGTGCCCAACACCCTTGGCTTTCATCGTGTGGCATTCTTGTCGTTCTATGACACGATGATCCTGAGGGGGACGTCAATATGTACATTAACGGAGCTGGTTGGCAAAAAAAAAAAAATACATAATTTACTAATAAAATTAATTCACATGCTATTAGGTAGAAAAGCTCGGAATGCAAACTAGGCCTCCCCATCCGCCCAAGCAGGGAAGAAACTAGCACATGAACGACGATACTCGGCCCTGCCGACCACACCCACAGAGCGGAGCTGATACTAAGTCTTTCCACCTTCCCCAAATCAAAGTAATGTCGACGGGAACAACTCGTTAGTTACTCGGATCGAAAAATACTAGATTTTTCCGGCCGCTGCACACAAGAGCAGACTGCAGACTAGGCCTCGGCAGTTATCCAACTAGTGTATGTGCACAATACTTCTGAGCTTTTTAGTGCTGGTAGATTGTCCCAGCAGCCCTGGGCAGAGAGTGCCCCCTTTTCTATGCCACAGAAGGGCTTTGGTGCCATTATGCTCTTTTCATCGCAAGTTTATCAGCTGCTGCCAAGAAAGATCTCTCTATAGAACTGTTCTATGCAAAATCTCTGGCCCTTTTCGCGTCGGCGATGGGTGCCGAAGGAGATGAAATGACGAACTGTGTGAGCTTTATAATGTCATATACATAAAATTGAAACAATTGTACTGGATCGAAGCGAGTGCAACCGAAATGTTTCAAACCGTTTTATAGCGAGGGAGCCATGTTTGGGGTAATTTTTTTTAAAGACCAATGAAATTTGTTCGAAAAAAAAAACATTTAACAAATTTTTACCTCCGCCTTTCAAAAACATGCATTTGCTATTTAAATCCAGCCGCTCAACTTGTTTTCCTTTTTCAACAGCAGCAACAAATGAGAAGTAATATATAACAGATACAATTTTTTTTTTTTTTCGTCATATAAATAAACATATTTGCATATATTTGCGTATTTACATTGGCCGGTTACAAATTTTTACCTCCATCTTTCAAAAATATGCATTTACCATTTAAATTCAATCGCTCAATTTTTCACCTTTTTCAACAACAACAACAAACGAGAAGTAATATGTAACAGATACGATTTTTTTTTGCGTCATATAAATAAACATATTTGCATATATTTGCGTATTTACATTGGACGGATACATTTCATTACAAAAATATATCAATAAAAACTTTAAGTCAAGGTAAAGTAGAAAAAATCGGCGCTTCCTGCATTTGCATCGACTCTAGGGTAAACAAAATTGTTTTACTGTAATATTATTCCACCAATATCCATAGGGGTCGATTTTGGTGCTCTCTAAGATAGTTTCTCTGAGGCTGGCATGGGCAGAGCTGGCAGAACTCCATAAGCGTGTGCACAAGTTTTGCACAGCGCAGCGCTGCCCATGCCTGCTCTAAAGCCAATTTAAATCTTTAAACATCTTGTCTTGGCATTCCTTGCTGTTCGCAATCATTCCCGTCCTTTTCCCTGCTTAAGAATACTGAACATCAAACAGAATAACCAAAGACCCCTTCCTAATTCCATGTAATCATATGTATATACATACATATGTATGTTTGTAAGCGTACTAAAATATTCTGAAACTAACCAAAAATAGAATTATTCAAATTCATTTCATAATTTAAATGCGGAAAAGCATCAAATGCAGACATCAATTAAGCAAACGCGTATTAGCGATACAAGTAAATACACTTTGCAAACTCATTTTCACGCTAAATATATACCATTTTGAAATTTTTACTCAAAGTGTTGATCCAAAACTGCAAAATTGCAACTGCATTTTCAGCAAATCAACTACTTATCTGCATAAATCATTTTATACATTACTGCGAAAGCAAAAATAATTGGAATTCAAAATTACCAAATATTGGCCTCGTAGATACATACAGATATCCCCAGCAATCATTGATGGATTATGATGCTTGGCAATGCAATTACCATTTCTTCATGCAACAGTAAACATTTCAGTGACTACAAATACAAAGGCAAATATTTATATTCCATATGCACATGTCTGGGAAAGTTCGTTTTGCAAATGTCCACTGTGTTTACTTAGCAAAGCCGCCACTATTCAAATTTTAAATACATAAATATTGTAGTAATCGCACTGACGTTATTCATACATTTTTCTGTGCAATGAGAAATTTATGAACCAATGGACCGAAAGCCACAGCCGTCGCAGTCATCACACACGTACTGCATTATTGCACAGGGCCTACATGAAAACTGTGTGACTTTATTTTGGTGGACGGTGGGCAGCAGGCCACATTTGTCGTACGCTTCAATGGCATTTAGTGCACGCTATTATACCCGGGAAACTTCGATAAAGTTCGGAACGGTCTTAACCAGGAAAGCATAAATCTGAAAGAACATCAAAATCGGTAAATATTTACGCCAGCCAATTGCGAATAAATGGGAAGAAATGTAAAAAAAATTTAACGCGGCACAAGTGATTTTTTCTTAAATAAATTTTTTGCGTTAATTTTTTATACAAATATGGTACAAAATAAGCAATTTACCATTAATTAAAATTTCAAATATTGTGCAAAACTTAACACAATCAACAAACTTTCGAGTTTTTTAATTAGATTTATTAGAAAGATTTTGAGTATGCAGTTCTATGGCCAATTCAATTTTATTATAATAAAGTGCAAGTTTGAGCTGACTCATCAAAACTTGCGTTGATTGGTAATACTTTTTTGCGCATTTTTTTCCATAAGACGCACGCTTGATTTATGTATGTACATACGTGAATTAAGCAAATTCCCCTGATTTCAAAGAAAATATTCTCAATTGATTTTTAAGATTTATTTACTTAAGTAAAAAATGTTCTTCTGCAATTGAAAAATGAGTTAAGATTTGTCTAGTTGTCTGACTAATACTTGACAATAGAAGATTAGTATTCGCACAATAAAATTTTTAGAAGAAGAGTAGAAGCAGGAATATATATTTAAGGCATGCAAATTTTCCAGTGAGCTTGGAGATAGTAAAATCCATTGAACTTTAGCCTTCGCTCTTCTTTAATTCTTATAAGTACATATGTACTTTTAGCTTCTTTATATTTATTGCAATTCTTTATACGTAAATGTGTATCATTTTGCTTTCCATGTATTTATGTATGTGTGAATATATAGTAATTGTACTTGTTTGTTAGCTCCGGTCGCTAGCACTTGTTGCAAATACGCTCTTTATTATTATGATTTATCTTTGTTTACAAATCTAATCGGCTACATCACCAAATATCCATTTATTTATGTACATTAGAGTGGTTCAAAAAACACTCTTTTTGGAAATTCATAAACGCTACATCAATATATTGTTATTTGTGATAAAAAAAGGAGACACGCATTTTTTTTTGGAAAAAAATGTTTTTTTAGCTAAAAATGTTGTTGCACGTAATTACTCTGGTATTAATGAGCAACATTCCCTTAATCGCATCCTGTCTTGGGACAGTTGGAAATAGGCCTAGTGCCCGAAAATATGCCGACCAGCGCGACCTCTAAATAAACTTTTTTTTCAAAATAAAAATATACGTGTCTCTTTTTTATCACAAATAACAAACATTTTAGGTAGCGTTTTTGAATTCCAAAAAAAAAAATTTTTTTGAACCACTCTAATGTGTATATACATACATGTATATGTGCGTATGAAAGGCATTGTTCTTTTCTTGCGTTCTTTAGAAAGCAGCAAATAGGATCAGAAACATTCAGTTATGGAAAAACACTTTTATGTGCGTTGAAATGTTAAGAAGGATGTTATTTTTTTTGTTGTTGTGATGTATTGCACATGACAAGAAGTCTCAACAATATGTACATATGTATATACGAGTACGAGAAAACAAAGACAAACTTTGCGTGTTGGTGTTGGTTGATTTTTCCGACAGGGTGGTAAGATGATTTATTTTGGAACGAATTTCCGTCATCCCTTGTCAAGTTTGGTTTGCAGACAAACCGGTTTGTCTGCAAACCAAACTTGACAAGGGATGACGGAAATTCGTTCCAAAATAAATCGACAAACTTTGCTTTATTATGTTGTACATCTTCCATTAGACTGGCATTTGTTCTCTGAATGAATCGATGGCAAAAAGTTCAATTACTTTTCATTAAGCGTTCAGATTTTGCTTATGGGGACATGTGAGTGGATTTCGCAAAGATACATTTGAAATTCAAGCTATAGCTATCTTAACCGTAATGCCTTATATTACACAAATAAATCTTTATTCTCCGTTAAGCTCGTATTTCATAAGTCCAATGTGATGAACTTGATTTGTAGTATTACTTAAATCTTTGGCCTCACGTTAAACGCAGTGTAACGCATACATATGTGAAGTACTATCCTTCACACCTTTAGTTCATAGTTCATACACTCTTGAAGCAGAAATATTTCAGAGTGTATGAAAAAAAGGTGGGCAGGATAGTACTTCTTTAGTCATAGTTAAGTTGTATTTAGAAGACTACATGCCTGCTCTGCGAAAGAGTTTAGTTACGAACCACACATTCTTTCAGGGCTGGAACGCTTGTGTTCATTCAAATGGCATAACCATGAAAAAGCATCTACGAAGTGCAGCATAGAAGCGTATTTGAACGAAAAAGCTGCCAAACACATATCTATGTAAAGTAAACAACCCCCCGTTGCATCTCTTTTTCGATAGTTCCGAACTACATAGTTCTAAATTCGACAGATAAAATCTAGTTCGTTCTGCATCCCTTTTTTCTATAGTTCCGAACCAGTTCTAAATTTGTCACTTTACATATAAATTTCTAGTGAAAGAAGCGAAAAAAATTGTTTTTTTAAAAGTAACACTTTTCACCGATTTTGGACTGGTGTGGATCTAGTTACTATCGCACTAGTGCGTTTTTAGCTATAAAGATCTAGTACGGAACTAGAAATTTTATTCACTAGTCCACGGTTTCCCTGCAGTGTAGATGAGGAGAGACATCAAGAGCCAGCATGAAGAGGGAAGAAGAGCGTAATAAAATTTCTTGTTCTCCGACTCTCATTACTAATAAATATGATACTTTTAATGTATTTTTTATACCCCCTTTACTCTGAGAACTGCTTTCCTTCTTGCGTAGCACTTGCTGGCTCTTTGACTGCCTTAAGCGGCCAAAAATCTGCCCATCCCTGCTTTAGACTAAGGAGTGCACGGCGAATTTTCTCACGGTATGGTCTAATATACATGCATACCATGCACATTAGGGTGGTCCAAAAATGCGCAGGAAAATAAACTTTTTGGAATTTTCAAAATTATACATAGAATATGGAAAACAAGAGATCCGTGTTTTTTTATTATATTGAAATCGATTAATATTACAGGTGTAACGCTCATCAGATTGCCGATCGTAGCGGACAGCAGCCGAGCGGAG
>NW_016164897.1:27284-29631 GCF_001687245.7 Rhagoletis zephyria | reverse complement strand
AATTAATATACCCTTGTGCACAAGTGCGCTCGGGTATAAAAATGTTTAATAGTAAATAAATATCAAACATGTGAAGAATTGGTGCATTGTCACGGCTTTCGCCATTCGTCAACAATTCCTGTGGGAAATACGTAGCATATTGAAATGCCACATTGTAGAAAATTTCGTTCTCCACAACTTTTGTACGAACATTTTTTTTTTTTCGATACGTAGATCACGACCGGGAACATGCTTAACCAAGCGACGTAATTTAAGCGGCGTAAAATTTATTTCCACATCTCGTCAACCGGTAGAGTACGACGGCCAAAATTCTATAGGAGGGATTAAAAATATGTACGTCCTGAAACTATGGCATGGACGCCCTCATTGAAAAGAGTGTGGAGTTTTGAAAAATTCAACATGGCGTCTTAACTAATTGTAAATTAGATTTTCTTCACTACTTTTGTGCCACTGGTGAACCCAACACTAAAAAAGAAAAAGTAACAGCAGGTTTTATGTTTTGTGGGTTGCGGATTACGAACGTAGACCATAATTTTAGAAATTCATATTGGCGAAACTAATATGGCGGCCAAAAAAATTTAAATTCGATTCGATACGCTTGAAATGTTTTCCTCCGGGGTTTTTAGGGCCGCTAATTTCAAATATGTGGTCAGGTTGGAAAAATTCAAAATGACGGTTCAAAAAGGAGATGATTGTGTACTTAGCACGCATGCAGTAACGAAGGCTACAATTAATATCTTTTCGGATAGCCAGGCGGCCATCAAATCAATACTAGATCGAAGGTTGTACAGGAATTCGTTTCAGCTCCAAACGATATTAGCGTCCTATTCAAGGTCAGCCTTACATGGATCCCAGGACACAGATATACTGAACGAAATTGCAGGCCTGAGGAGCTAGGTAGGAAATCTATCAGTTTCCACCTATGTGAAAGCAAATAGGGATACCCATAGCAACCTGCAATTTAATGATCAACAACAAAATAATTCAAGAGGCCAACAGGTCATGGCTGGAGGGGGGCACTTGTAGATAAGAAAAGGACGAGACAGTTGCTCAGCCTCTCAAGAGAGGATATTCCGATGGCCACGGTTGTATAACAGGTCATTGGCTCTTTTTTAGGCACTGTTTGAGACGAGGAACCTTCTCCCAGAAGTTACAGAGATAAGAAATAGGAAGAAAGTGTCGAGCACTTCTTCTGCAGCTGCCCAGTAGGTTATTTGCGCCAACTGTGACGACAACCTAACCGAACCCTACTACTAACCCAAGGCATTTGAAAGGTGATATTTCAGGCTATATTTTTAGTGAAGACAGGTTTGTATTCATTGTATTGATTTAGAAATGCAGAAATGTGCTACGTGTGAAAACTTTGCAAATATACGGGAAAATATTTGCAGTGTACGGTGAGACTGCTGTGGACGAACGACGGTTCAGGAGTTGTTTGCCCGATTCCGTTGCGGAAACTTTGATGTCAAGGTTGCAACTTACTCTGGTCGATCAGTCAATGGAGAAGTCGATGAAATGATGCAAGTGGTAGAGTCAGACGGGAATGCAAGCTATCAGGAGGTCTCGGAGGCACTAAATATCAAACAATCGGATTTCCTTTCGATTCTCTATCGGGCCCAAGCATAGAATTTTTAAGAAAGCCATCTGATTGTCTGCACTCTTTATTTAGTAAGACTTTAGTTGCAGCTCTATTAGACTATCACCACCAAAGGCTTGCTTTCACGCTACAATCAATTTCAATTTGACTCATTTGACGCTCTTCAATATTAAGTTAAACGATTTTCCATTTATATATCTGTCCTTTAATTTCCTTGAGCGTTAATCGAAATGCAACAAGCCGTAAGAATGAAATACGAGCTTTTTTATGTAAATGAACATGTGCGAAAGTATATAAACATGTACATATGTACATATTGAGATTAAATAACTTGACTTTGCAAATACTGAAAAGAGCATTTGTACGTATGTATATACACTTCGCACGTAATCAGGTTTGTGATCTCCGATTTTTTAAAGATGTCTACTATAAATTTGAATAAATACATACATATAAATAAGTACGCGGATAGTCACTCGTAAAGTAAGTTGGAAATTTATCTCATTACCTTTAGTATTTTTGGCAGCAATTAATGCTTGCTGTTTATATATTCGATAAATTCGATTCTACGTATTTTCACGCAAATGCTAGCGATGTCTAAGTACGATGTTAAGATTTCAATTCTTGCACGCTTGTTGTTACACGCTACTGTTAAAGAACGCCCGGAATTTGATTGAAAAACGCTGTAACTTAGAATTCGGTTCAAGAACGCCCGATCTCAGCTGCCGATTTAGAAACGCCTTATCTTGG
>NW_016164897.1:25302-27259 GCF_001687245.7 Rhagoletis zephyria | reverse complement strand
TTGCAATTTTTGCTAACGTGTATTATTATAAAAAAATATATGCATACATACATACATATGCACTTTTGATGGACGGCAAATACTGGTATATTTTATTTTATTGCGGGCTTTTTTAATTGGCTGTTGTGGTATACAAAATTTTGATGAAGTGGCAACCGTGATCCTGGCTTCTTAGATATATGTAGATAACCGCATCTGGAGACTAAGCTATAACACATATCACACATATCGAAGTTACCCCCAAAGAGAACTATGGTATGGTCTCAACTCGGAAACGGTTATTGTTTTTGCACGAAAGGATTAAGATTTCTCCGCGAAGGTAAAGCCAAACAATATTATGTCATTCTACTTATGCCATTTACTGTATATCGAAGAATCTTCTTTAAGGCGCTTAACTTGCCTGCATTTGACATTATGTTGACAAACTCAACTGAAATATTTCCCACTTTTTCTTTCCACTCGCACTCGCACACACAGAGCATACGCAAACAAACTACATACATAAATATTTATATAAACAAAAAATTTTCACTTGAATTGATCGTCGGGTTGTTGCACGTCACTGCAATACAATTTGTTAAATCTACAAATATTTTTACTAGAACCGTTGTCGTTGCTGCTACTGTTACCCAGCCAGCATTTAAAAGATACTCGGAGAGAGGCAAAGGAAAAATTATACAAATGACTTTTATAAGTATAATTTTAAAAATAAAAGTCAGTGACTGATTTATATTTTTGGCTTTTATAAATAAAAGTCTCCAGTAACTAATATCTAAGATATATAATTCAAAAATCAAAAATACCTGTCATTGGCAGATTTTTTAGACAAAAATCAAAAATAATTGTTATTTGGATTTATAAAAAAAAAACTCTTTTTTAAGGAGTAATTAAACAAAAGCCAAAAAATAATTGTTAAAGAGTGATTTTTTTTATAAAAGTTGAAACTGTTACGTCCCTGCGCCAGGTATTGGCTAGTTGTTTAATAATATTCTGCAAGAGTCGCGAAGAGTCCCAGAAGATATTTTATAACAATTTGTCCATTAACTTAAACTGCCTGTTGAAAAAATTGTTTGGAAAGGAGAGTAACGAAAGATTCCCCCGCGATGGAAAATGTTTGCTGGGTAGTCGTATGTGTTGTTGGCATTCAATTTGATTTTTCATTTCCGTAGCAAACGACAGCAAGCACATCATAGAAATAAACATTACAAATTCATGCAGGGACATGTACATATAAACAAACTTGCAGATGTGTCTGTGGCGGACTTCTAGATTATTTTTATTTATATAAAATATATATATATATGTATGTAAGTATACATATGTATAAATGTACATATACTTTAAAGTGTGCGTACATATCTGTCATCAACACATATGTATGCATTTATTTTGGCCACTTGTATAATATAAGTAAGTATATATAAATATATGTATATATATAAACATACATATAAGCATATGCATGTATTCGTTTCTTTACTTATTGAAGTTTGCTGTTATAGCGAAATGTCAATTCTCGATTGATTGTAAACTTGCAATGTTTATTTGTCCCAACTTTTTAACGTTCACCACCACATACGTACACACATATAACATCTAGCTTGTGGTACTTGACTGCTTAACAATAGTTGTACAGCTGATGAAAGGAGGTGTTCCAAACAGCAGCTGTAAGGCAGAAAGAAGTAAGTGCTTCAAGCACATGACGCGTATGCAAGAACGTGCTACATAGTATATATACATCGGTTTGTTTAGTTTATATGCCTTTTTTTTAATTTTTGCCTTGAGCTCTACACAAATCAAAAACTGGCTTGCTTTTTGATTTTCTATTCCAGCGATCAATATATTTTCCTTTCTTGCATTTTGACCAGCATCACTGAAACATTTTTACGCTTTCGCTAGACTTGCATGTCAAACACATACTACCCTGCCTCTGTGTGCATATGTAGTAGTACATCCT
>NW_016164897.1:0-24229 GCF_001687245.7 Rhagoletis zephyria | reverse complement strand
AAACTTGCAATGTTTATTTGTCCCAACTTTTTAACGTTCACCACCACATACGTACACACATATAACATCTAGCTTGTGGTACTTGACTGCTTAACAATAGTTGTACAGCTGATGAAAGGAGGTGTTCCAAACAGCAGCTGTAAGGCAGAAAGAAGTAAGTGCTTCAAGCACATGACGCGTATGCAAGAACGTGCTACATAGTATATATACATCTCTTTGTTTAGTTTATATGCCTTTTTTTAAATTTTTGCCTTGAGCTCTACACAAATCAAAAACTGGCTTGCTTTTTGATTTTCTATTCCAGCGATCAATATATTTTCCTTTCTTGCATTTTTACCAGCATCACTGAAACATTTTTACGCTTTCGCTAGACTTGCATGTCAAACACATACTACCCTGCCTCTGTGTGCATATGTAGTAGTACATCCTAGCGTGTGTTTGTTTCCATATGTACTTAAGTTGTTTGTAGCCTTGAAATTGTTGTCTCGCTCACGGAAGATTCGGTCCAGCTATTTCCTTTTCCATTAGTGCATTTTCCGTTGCCCGGTTTCTTGAAGTGATTAGATTATATGTATGGTAGAAGAGTAAGACTATGTAAATGGATTGTGCATTTTATCAGGCACTTATATATGTATGTAACTACATACCAACATAAATAACTTACAGTCTGTCTTGTCTTTTTTCCATACCTTATGCTTGCATTTTTCTGAAGTTGTAACATGCAGAAATTACTTAAATTTCTTTTAGTTTTCATTTTATACTAGAAGTGCTACTTACTGTCAAAATTCGAACGTTTTTCTAGTTTTATAGGAGCTTTGAAGACGTTTTCTAATTAGGCATGTCCTTTGGCTTGTAAAGTATAAAATTCTTCTTCTTATTCTTCTTTATTGTCCACACAAACGAGCCCAAAACAGCACGCCAGTCGTTTCTCTTCTATGCCAACTTCTCCACCTGGTCTTTCCGGGGTTTTTCCTGTCGGCCAGAATTTGAAGTTCTTCGCAGTCACGTATTTCGGCCTCTTTATTCTTAAATATGTCTCGCTTCCTTCTTCAGTTCCCTAAAATGAACCCACATGGCTTGCGCTGCGCCCGATGGCAGCTTGGCCATGTAGGCGGCATTTTTTTCTCTGCGGCTTCTTGACACTCCTCATCGTACCAGTTGCTCTTTCTGGCTCGCTGAAATCCGAGTACTACTTTGGCAACGGTACTCAATGAGCGCGAAATGTAGTTCCACTTCTCGCGTATGTCGGTTTGTTTAAGAGTGCTCTCAGAGCGCAGCCGTGAGTCGAGTGCTTTGCAATTAAAATGTGACTACTTTTATATCGTTGAAGCTCTTTGGATGACTTTGGCAGTTTTTCGATAAATTTCGGTAATTTGATACATATCGATAATTCTATTAATTTCAAAAAACACTAAAATTCGATAACTCAATATCATTCGATAACTCGATTAATTTGGATAATTTTCGATAACTGCGCATTTAGATGGCTCGATAGCCAAAAAGGTATAATAATACTAATAGATTGGCGCTTACACATATGTTAGTGTTTGGCCGAGCTTCTCCTCCGAAAAAAGTATACAACTCGATATAAATCTGTAAACTTTGGGTACCTCTATATATTTCTATAACTTGGTTAATTTTGAAAGCGCCATATTTTTCGAAAGAAATTGACAAATTTCGATAACTCATTATACTTTGGTAACACGATCTAATTCGATAATCAGTGATAACTCAATAAACTTATATAAACCATTCGGCAACTCGATATATTTTGAAAAGTCCATCATTATCATTTATTTCTTCATCAGCACATTTATCTTTGTTACAGATTTTAATTTCTAATACGAAGCAAAACAAAATGCGAAAACAACTAAAATTGAACAGGTTACAACAACAACTACAATATCTACACAAATACGGAAATTTTTGAACGACGATTTTGGCCGAATATGAAACCATGAAATTTCTCCTTATCTACAGAAAAATACCTTTCCAACAGTATTCTTGGTGTCAGTATTTATGAATATAAGTTATATGAACACAGATTATTACTAAAGTCCAAAATCACAGAAACAAATTTTTACTTTAAGTTAAACTCAAATCCTGGCTAAGCATTTAAAAAATAATTCCAATTCACAAAATCCAAACACGGTAACAAAAAGCGTTAAGAAAAAAATATAAACAGCTGATAATCGAAATAAACTTGCTATGTTTATGGGATACGCACATACATACATATAACTGAATTTAGCACATTTTCGATCTATGTACCCGTATATAGGCATGTTCACGCAAATGGACAAGGATAAAGAGGAAATTAAGTATTGAACGTATTTTGATATATGTATATGCACAAAAACATGCATACCCAGTGGGAAAATGTAATGTATAGTAATCGAAGAACTAACCAGTAAAACAACCCTTTTTACATTCGAAAATGCATTATTTTTCCTAGGGTGATGTCCTAAGAAAAGTGGGGCATTTTACTTTGTATTACCTAGTATCGAGAAATGAATGTGTTTTAATATGAAATTTTTGGAACTTTTTGAATAAGTTAGAATGCTGATTACATAGTTAGCAGTAATATTATCGAGAACGCATAAGAAATACATTATATAATTTATCACGCATGTAATGCATTACTACTTTTCCCACTGGGTAGATACTATTGAGCGCACATGTACATAACTACTTCCACTAGCCAAATCCATAAGTTCCAGTGTACGACCGTACAAGGAAATATGAGCAATAATGTGTACTCTGAACGACGCGTCAGCAGCAATAAGCACAATTTTTAGTCCTTTCGTGCTACATATGTGCTCGATTATGTACTGCTGCATATGTTGCGGCAAGTAGCAGCACTATTTGCGTTCATTGCATTCGTTTCTTATGCTACTTGGATCTAACTATGACTTCGACCGCCCAATCCACTGACCAAATAAGCACTTTGGCAATGGCAGCAGTGCCTTGCATTTGATATTAAGGGTATTGCTTTTAAGCGTACAACATGCCTGAAATGGGATATAGTATGTACATATGTATGCATGTATGTATGTACTTATAAAAGTACGCGTATTACACAGTGCCGACGAAGGAAATGAACTGTTAACGATACCCTGAACAACACTTGAAATAAAAATAGAACTGAAATTCTCATAACCATTCCAATCGTTGAGATACCTATACATACATACATACAAACTTTTATACGTACGTACTCGTAAGTGCATGAATAGTCAATATGCCCGCTGTGCTTTTGCTGTTAATATTGCGCTAAAGTGTTATCAATACATACGTCAATAACACACAGATATGTATGACATTCGTTTTATGTATTTGTTATCCTTATAATTGCTTTCCATGGACTTTGCGGTTTTAAGCTCTTACATGAACAAACATATGTATGAACTACAACCACAAGCTCCAGCAGTCTCGATTTTACTCTACTTGGTGACCGTCCATTGCGGCTGTTTGTTATTGTGGCTATCGACAAGACTTTGGTTAGCTTATGATTGGAGTTAATGAATATCGTATAAAAAGCTTTCCTTATATACAGCGCGTATGTTTGCAGTTTAAATGAACAAGCAGTTTTAATTGGTAATCCGTTGAGTTTAAAGTGGGCAGTCGTCCGTTTTATGAAATCGTAAGAGAAATATTAATTTATTTATTTTCCAAGAAATATTTTTAATAGGTTTAAAAAATATCTCGTATCGTATTTTACAACATTTTTTTATTACTGTGGTTGCTTAACAAATGCACTCGTGTATACAGTGGAAGTGTACCCTTGATTTTATAATCATACCAGCTTCCAGCGCAATAATATTTACAGTGTTTCAAATTTAAATATATAAATACTGAAAATTTGACTTCTTATATTCATCAGTAACTTGGCAAAAATTAATATTTTCAATTTCGATATATTTTACATAGAATCCAATGCGAGCTCCGATCTGGTCCACCTCACAAGGTTCCGATCTGGTCCAAGCCTAAGGTGGATGGGGTGTCCCTTAAGGTGAAGCAAAGCACCAGGTGCCTCGGAATAATACTCGATAGCAGGAAAAAAACCGACAGGCTGACCAAAGAGGGTGCATTGTCGAAACCACACTGAAAGAGGAGGTTCCAATTTTCCTTCAAGCGATTAAACGGAACTCGACCTGCCCATGATTCGGAAGGTGCAGAAGGCGTGGAACAAAACACAAGGCTGCAAGGTGTCCAGGGCTATTTGCAGAGCGTATGACATGAAGCTCCAAAAGTTTAACCTTTCCCTCAAGAGGGAGGACACCAGGCTACTGGTGGGTGTTCTAACTGACTAAAGATAAGATATGTAGGAGATGCAGAACGCAGGAGGCGACAGTGGAGCATATCCTCTGCGAATGTCCTGCCTTTAACAGACTGCGGGTGAGTCTACTGAGAGCAGGTTTTCTACCTCATCTGGAAGCCACCGCCTAGATAGGGTATAACAAGTTGTTACGGTTTGCCAAGAGCACTGCGATCTTCTTCAACATTGCTGCTGGTTCGTAGTGATTAGCTGCCTAAAGTGGTCGCAGTTTATCTGGTAACGCTATGGACCCAAACGGTCTTTGCGAAGCCAGCATTCGACGACTGCAAGTAAAGAAGCCATACACCACGATATTCAGTATCTACTATGCCAAACTTAAAAGTCAAGTTTCAGAATTTTCCCCAACATACATAAGCAAGTCATGTAAGCTTTCCGCTATATAAAAATCCAGTTGCATGACACATAGTTTTTACGTGAGCGTATGGGCGTGGGTGTGTGTGCATGTGGCAACATGTAAGTGCCATGAGCTGACAGCGAACAGCATTAAGCACAGTTATGGCAACACGGTTATAAACATTTCGACATGTTTATCTTATGTGCATACACATGTGTGTATATGTGTGCACATGTTTCTGCTACCACATGCTACCGATTCTGTAAAGCCAAAAAGCAAAGAGTTATTAAAATGAGAGACAAAATAAAAGTGATAAAATGAGAGTTATGGGAGATAAAAAAAATATATATTTAGTTTATAAATTTAGCGTAACCATAACTACTCGCATATGTATGTACAAATGTAAGTTGGCATGCATTTATAAAAACTGTAAAAAAAATGCATAGTCACGCAAGAGCAAAAGTTACACCACGAAAGGTGTGAAACTGTTAAATAAATATGGAATGACACGTGCAATCTTTTTCATACATTTTTACAAAGCATAGAGAGAAAGGTTAAGCATCAGTATCTACTAAAAGCGCCGCATCAAATATTCACTTGAGTAACAAAGCTGTGACTATAAATAGATAGATATGGACGTGAGCACATTGTTGAATAATTTTATATGTTTGTTAATGGCTTTACATAAGTATATTGATTTGCTTTAAATTTCCATAAACGAAAAAGGTTACAAAATTATATTTTTAAGATGCACAGGAAAGTATTTTTACATGCAATAAAGCAAGAGAATGAACCAAAGTTCAGTAATATGGATGATCATGAACAAAAAATGGGCCCATCAGAATACACTAGTGGCCTAGTAATAGTTAACGTTGTGGTCTTCTAAATGTTCATCAAATAAGGCCGAAGTGTGTCTGCCCGCCAAAAAAGATATGGCGACAATATTTGGGATCCTAAGAAAAAATGGTGAACAAACTAATTACCAAAAATGACATTTGACTCTCCGAATTTTTAAAAGAAAAATTTAATTTTAATTTTTTCTAACGAAAATATATTTTTGTGTGCTCCTTGGCTTTGATAAAGTTCGCCATGCTTGTTTTTTTCATACAAAATTCTTTGATCAATGAATAATAAATTTCGACCAAAAAGTTACTGCTTCTTATTTTGAAAATTTTTAGGGTCAAACATCATCATTTGGTATATAAGTTTTTCGTTATTTTTGCTAAGAACTAATCGTAGAATTTGAATTTGCTATACACTTTCCTCGAGAATTTTTTTTCCGAACCAATTACTCCGCCCTAATATACGTGCTTAAAATTCGGAAACCCTTGCAATCATATGACAGTTAGCATCTTCATAAGTTTATTTAGGACCGAAATATCTGAAATATTTTATAAAATATTTCAATGGTCATCCCAGGCAGGCTAAAAGCACTCATATCACACAAGTATGTATCGCCAAAATTGAATTTGCTACCACCTTGAAAGTTGCCTGAAAACTCAGAATTTATGTCAAGCCGAAAAAGCGCGCAGAACTCTTGAAAATTAGTATACTGGAAAGTTTCCAGTGGAAACTACATTTTACCAGCGCACATATGTACATAAATACATACATACGTAGGTATGTGGACATATCTATTAGGAAACTATGTGCGAAAGTATGTACATACATATTCAGTCGCGAGTTCTTAATTACAGCAATGAAATGGCTGCGTATACGCCCTGGCAACCGTCAGCATTGCAAAATAACATTCATTGGTAATTTGCAACAACATGAAAGCGCAGCGGAGCGACTGTGCAACGAGAAGATGAGACAACTAGTATGCCACTTCGTATGCTTGGAGCAGCTTGTGAATTGTCGATGGCTCACCTGTATTTATAGCTGAAGTGTGTGTATATGTTCCTTTCCCAGCAAAAAATTTCGATGCGCTTCTTCTGGTAAAGTGTTGACCTCAGAAATCCATGGCGAATCGAAAGAGATTGGTAATTACTTTAACCAAGAAGTAAAATAAAAAGAAGAAGTAATACAATTTTTTTGCTTGGAATGTATTCTATAAGGTCTTTCGCTTCTTTAATGCATTAGAGGGAATGCAAGTTCGCCTGCTAGCCATAACCGCCAATGATAAAAAAAGTGCTTTCAAGAAGCAAAAAGGGAAGCGATTACCGATTTCCTTTCGATTCCACATTAATTTCCGACGTAATCGCATTTTATGCTGAGTTCGTTATAGCAAAAATGTGTGTTTGTAGTAGATATGCTTTTAGGTAGCTACACCAATCATTCGCTTAAATTTTGCTCACAGCAATAGGCAAACATCATGAACGCGCATGTAGAGGGTTACATGCGAACTTTTGTAGCATCAGTAAGAAGAAGTTAAGTGCTGTGACGACGTGTCGGGAATCCATCGACCACTTTACTTAGTCTTTCGAAAGTGCTACCAATGCATAGCAGACGCATATGTGTGCGTGTGTGTTTTCAGGAATGTGAAATTCAGGTGTGTGTGTCTATACGTCTGCTATTGCCTTTCCCTCTATGAATGCAAAATATGCTATTGATGCCGAAATTTGTGCCAATCTTCTCCCATTTCCGCTTGTAATAAGCTTTCTCGCATTCACTTGCAATCATTTAAGAACGAAGCATAACCGATGGGTTTGCCAATGCGTGCAAATATGAATCTATAGATGTTCAAATATGGAACATGATCAAATAAGGAATATGCAGAGCTTCGCTTGAAGATATAAATTTTAGAGATTTATTTAAGAAAGGGTTTCCGAAATGAGCTTTAAAGTAGAAATGCCATCGTAAGACAAAATTATTCTGATAAAGATTTTGTGTTTCGCAATTTAGCAATAATATATTTTATTTGCAGTTATTCTGTAATGAAAATTTGTAAGCTTTCAAATAATAATTTTTTCTAAATATGCAGTAGGATTTGGACTGAGAAATTACGAAATAAGTAACAAATCCTAAGCAGCTAAACAAAAATAACTACTACTGAACAACGGTACAAAACGAAAAATGTCGTCATTTCGCATAAAAGCATCATTAACCTATCGCCAGTTTTTGGGTTGAGGGTGACAAAACTGCGCACCTGCCGGATTGGTAAAAGCTAAACATATCGACTGTTGATCTCGGCAGCCAGGTCGAAAACGCCCTATCTGAAAAACTTTTAAAGAACGCTCTATTTCAAAATTATGTTGAAGAGCGCCCTATAACACCAAAAGAGTCCAGGGCATGTTGCTTCGACCATAGCCTCTTATGTGGCATTGTTGTTCATTGAAATTATTTTTCCGAAACCGTCACCGGAAAATAAAATTATTTTGGTATTTTGTGTTGGTTGCCGAGCCGTTTGCCCCGTGTGTGGTGTTGTATATTTATTCCATTGGCTTAGTTCGTTGAAAACAAGTGAGCTGAAAAGGTAGAGCACACATTTCTGAGGTTGCCGTAATGGTTTCCTCTACGGTTGCCTTGTGTGTATTGAACAAGAAAAACTGGTTGCCTCAACACGTTGCCTAACCGGTTGCCCCGTGTGTAGTCAAATCAGAATCATATTTATGCCAAAAGTACGACTCAATTTAGACACATAAAATATGAGCAANTTGAAAACAAGTGAGCTGAAAAGGTAGAGCACACATTTCTGAGGTTGCCGCAATGGTTTCCTCTACGGTTGCCCTGTGTGTATTGAACAAGAAAAACTGGTTGCCTCAACACGTTGCCTAACCGGTTGCCCCGTGTGTAGTCAGCATCAGAATCATATTTATGACAAAAGTACGACTCAATTTAGACACATAAAATATGAGCACTCAAAAAATGTGTCTAATGTTTTATTTCAAATGTTTTATATTTATGTGCATACATACATACATACTCTGAATTCCAAAATATAAAAATACAAAGCAATAGTCCCTTTAATTTCCAAAGTATTGCAGATTAAAATGTCTAGCTTGCGCATCCTTACTTGCTACCAGAATTCACAAGTTGTTGCGAAAATTGGGCAGTTCCATCTGCTGTGCTTCGGAAATCAAAACAATTGATGTTTTGTATTTTTATAGTTTGGAATTGAGGTATATTTTTGATTTCTTTGCATATTCAGTTTTGTGACGTAAAACTATAAACATTTTGGTTTATAAGCAGTTTGAAGTATTTATTTTATATCCACCAAATTAATAATATTTTACTAGCGGACTCGGCTAACTTCATCTCGCCCTAAATTCGTTTTCTCTTAACAACTTTCAGTTGCAAATTAATCTGCTCTGATTATAATTTTAATGTTGAGAGAAGTCTTATACATATACATATACTATACCATTTTTGAAACAAAAATACGTTAATTTGAATTTCGTGCATTTTTCCATTTTTGGTTAACTATTTCTCGGATTTGCCCATATCTTCAATTTCCATATTAAATAACAGCAGCATTTCACAACACAGATAACCGCACAAGGCTGATCAATTTCTATATCAGAGTTCTTCTACTTCTTCTTTATTGGCGCTGTAATCGCCTTAGCGATAGCAATTGACGCCAACTGGAAATTCTAAGTGAAGCCAAGTCCTTCTCCATCTGGTATTTTCAACGCAGAGGAGGCAACGCTTAAACGTCCGTTAATCTTTCGCAGAATCTTTCTCTCAAAAATCCCTTCCAAGCACGATTTTAATAAAGTGTCGGTGGCAGCGCTCATATATTCTCTTTAAGCGCTCATAGAAGAGAATATTGGACGCATCGTCCTTCTCTCTGGAGTTTCTCTCCCACCACAAATCTCACACCGAATTTTCGCTCCTTTACGTGACAACTACTGAAGATGTCACAGGGCTCCACGCTTAACTTTCCTTGCCCCGTCCATCGCATTTCTTTGATGGTGGTGATGTCAGCCTTTGTCTTCCCGCGGAAATCAACCAGCCGGGCAGAGGCACCGTCCTTATTAAGGGTCCGGTTATTCCATGTGCATACCCTCAAATCATAGTCGCTTGCCGTGGTCGTCATCAGAAAAACGGTGTCTCATTCGAGCATGTCTGCTCTTTTTCGTTGGCAGGGTTTTAACGTTGGGAAGGGTCTTAGGTAAGTTTCTCAAATTCAGATATCTTTTGCAAATAATTAAACACATGTCAAGGTTTTTAATAACACCCAACTAAAATTATGGTTTTCATTGAATTACAAATGCAAATTCAACATATCGTTCAAATTCAAAGAACCGCATGGCCCAGAAAACTTATTAGGGAGGGTTTGCGGCACTGGTGTAAAATATATCCTTAAGCTAAGACAATATTATTGATGTTTTTAACATGTAATTATATGTGAATGTTATCATCTGAAGTGTGTAGTCGGGTTATCTCTCTTCTTCACATACTGTAGCGTGTAAGAGAAAATTGCTTCAATACGCATTTGCAACAACTTAAACACGTTGCTAATTATCTATGATATATATTAATTTTTTTATTATTATTTTTTTTTAATTTGATTGTAGTTGTGTACTTTTTCGATAATCCTCACTCATATGGTTTGAATATCCTTTGTGAGTAATTTCCATATGTACAGTGGTTCAAAAAAGAAAACAGCAAAAAAGCTGATCTTTAATTACGCCACCCCCTACGATTGTTGTATACTGAAAAAAATATACCTCTATTTTTTATTTTTAAATCTAAAAATATTTCGAGAGTGCACAAGACGCTCAAAGGTTTCCATGTACATATTTTATATGTATTTATGGGAAAAAATTCATTTTGGCAGATATGGTACTTAATTCTTGAAAATCAATATTTTTCGATCGGAAAACTCTGGTTTTCTTCATGAGATTCCCAATTATTTATTTAACCATTTTTTCATAGTAACTATATATTATATAGGTTCGAAAAACCACCAGAAAAGGCCAGAAAATACGATAGGGGGATAAGGAATCTTTGGTATTAAAAAATTGTTAAATAAATAATTGGATATTATTACTCGGAAGTCTCCTGACGAGAACCAGGGTCTTCCGTACGAAAAGAATTAACTTTCAAGAATTCGATACCATTTCTACGAAAAGTTTTTTTTTTCCCATATAAAATACATGGAAAACTTTCAGTATAGAACAATCCTATGTGGTGGCGTCACTACAATTACGACTTTGCTGTTTTTTAGACCACTCCATAGAGTTAGGCGAGCTTCATTTGGAGTTCGCAATTTCGATACACATTTTGTCTGCTCAACAACAATCATGCTACTTATTTCCCAAACTATATTTTCGTCTCTCCTTCTGTCTTTACTTTTTCTGTATGTACATATCTAAATAGACACTTGCATATGTTTGTACATATGTACTCCACTCATCCGCATCCTTCATTAGTGGCATTGGAAAACTTTTGTGATACTTGCGTAGTTTTCGATCTTTCTTCCATGTTTGCATTCATCCGGTGTTGCTTAATTTAGATTGTTGTTCTGCTATGGCACGGCACGTCTCACATGTCATCGTCAATATTAGCTTGCAGTGAAATTTTAGCTGTAATTGAGTGCCAGAATTTCATGTTCATTAAAATTTTGAGAAAATCATTATTACCGCAAGGTAATTAGGTTTTGCTTGCTAATGAGTAGTTACGAAAATTTTAAGTGACTCTGAATTGAAAATGACTGTGAATTGGTGGGCTAATGTGGGCATATGTCATTATTAAGTATCTGATTGGTAATCCGGATATCGAAGCCATTTGAAAACAAAAGTTTAATGCAGTGCAGATTTTGAAAACTAAATAGTACTTCATCTGGGGAAATTAATAAGATATACTTAAGCACCGAAAATTCATTTATTGGAATTAAATATGATATACTTTTCATCCCCAAATAACCCAGATTAAAATTTTAAAACTGTTTAGGGGTTTCTTTTTAACTAGAAAAAGCCTTCATAACTTCGAAAAATATCAAACTTTTACTGAGAGGTCGAGATTTGTATGAAATGAAAAAAAGGCCCTTGGCTCGACAAAAAATGCAATTTATTCGATGTTAGTCAGAAACTAGCCGCGATCCCAGGCGCTGCGGGCCGGTAGCGTGCGCTTGTTGTCGGGCGTTGGCCATTTAAAAATTTGTCGCGCATCCGAGGATTAAGCAATATAACTCTAGAATAAATAAATTTTACGTAAACAAACTGATGCATAGTTAAACTAACATGAAACTTACCCAACTGCTAATAACAATTAATAATGCATTTAACACAAGTTTGCATTAGCCACAATAACAACTACGAGTATAAAACTTTTTATTTACACACACACAATTTCTTCACTATTTCTTTGGCTTTATATTAGCAAGTTTTTGCTTCCACTCCATGCACAGCATGTAAGCACTTTCCTCAGCTAACATTTCTTTAGGGTAATAAATAAATCAGCCACTGACCCAGCGACATCTTTGGCCATATTTTGTAGTTAGTGCTTTGCCGTCGTTGCCATGGTGCAGGCTGAGTTCGTTCGTTTCGGAACATCACTAAGCGAGAAGATTTCTCTGTCATTTTAAGTAATTTTTACTGTTACTCGGATAAATTATTAAGTATGTTAGTTGGCAACTAACTGTTGGCAGCTAATATATGTAGGCTGACTTTATGTGGTTAGATGTTTTCAATATGATTTGACCTCATATGTACAAACATACGTGTATAGAAACATATGTATGTATGTATTTGTGTATGAGCTTGTGTTTGAAAATGCTGGGGCACTTAGTGACCTTGCGACTTGTGCACTTTACTTTTAAGCAAGTGATGAGTAGCAGCATCGCTGTATTTGTGCAAACATATGAACACATATTTGTATGTACATACATAAGTAGTTTTATATGCACATACGTTCGCAGCTCGTGCGTGCGGGCACGTGTAACAAATAAGCATATCGCTTATTTGCTGCAAGAGTGTCATAATCCAAAAAATCAAATATGTACTCGAGAAAACGGCCGTAAAGTTTAATATTCACACGATCATTCTTGCACACATATATAACTAAAAATAAATAAATAAATATGACACTCTTGTGGCAAATGAGCACTATGACAGTCGTATTAAATATTAAGCATTTGAGTAAACTTTTAGGAAACATAAGACAAATATAATGTATCTTTAGGTTTTGAATAAATGCACAAGATGAGCTTTTTTCTGTTTCACGAGTGAACAGACGTATCTGGGACCTTTAGATTAAAACAAAAATGAGCTGATGAGGATATGATTTAAAATAATTTATGCCAAGAATTTATACCTTCTTAAATCAGAACTCAGATTCAGTTTTTTTTTAAATCCTCCTTGTTGTCCAAGAAGACAAATAGAGCCCAGAACTCGATGAAAATGTAATACGAAGGATGAATCAATGCGATAGGTGTTGCAGCTGTCGATAAGTTTGAAAGCCCCGAATATGTGGAAAGAAATACCTCCACAAAAAATTGTTTTCGCAGGAGTCGAGATATATGGTAAACCAGTATTTATCGTCCGATTTCGATCATATTTAGGAAGCTTGCTTTAGAAGTACTTTCTTTACTATTAAATTATTTATTTAGATATGAAAATTTAACTCCAATCGCTCACCAAAACTCTGGACTAAGGCTGAGATAAGCACTTTTTGCGGCCCAAATCTTGTAAACATGCTTCTACCATAACCACACCCACTGCTCATATACCGGGTATCCCAGACAACCCATCCACCCCTTCTAAAATAAATCAAATTATTTTAATTGGAAAACGGGAAAATGTGAACTACCAAGTCGGGGATCGGTGGTGTTACCGACTTCCGGTTTCCACTGTAAGTGGGTTAAACAGGCCGTAAGTCAATTATTTTAACCGGAAGTCCACTCCAGAGAGACGTTTCTAACAAAAGTATGTATGTATGTCCTATTTAAAAAATTTAATTCCGATTCATCTGTACATTTTTGATTTTGATGACGTTTGAAAATAATAATTTTATCAAAGAGGAGTCAGTTGGAGCAGACAATTTATACAGTAAATGAAAGTAGATATTGTGCCCCTTTATCAGATATTTATATCATATCGGACGAGATTGGACAGAAAATGTCACACTCCATGAAACAAGCACAATGTGTTTAAATTTGTGTAATCATGACATGATACAGTGACTTTTCAAAACAAAAAAAAAAATGTTATTTAAAACCAAAATTGTTGCAGTCAATAGAACATACCAGTACATTAAATAATTACACTTCAAACTTTTTATATACGCAAAACACAACCGCGTTTCACTTCAATTCAGTATGATAAAATTCTAGCACAGTCTAAAACCAAAATCCCAAAATTTAAGTTAACAGATATAGGCCAGGGTTACCTTGCGGTCATAATTTTAAGATTTTTTTTTCTTATTAGAGTATCTAGAATAAAGTGCGCCTGTTAAAAATTTTGAAAGCAAAAATTGATTGAATTGGACTTTTGGCCACAGAAAGTGCTTATTTCAGCCATAGTGCACTGTAGGGACGCTAATGACACAAAAAAACGCCGATACAGGTAAATTTAGTTTTGGTTCGCATGCTATGGAACTGTATTCCATTTTTATAGTTCAGGTCATTTTCCCAAGATATTTTAATTTAAGTTAACATGGAAAATTTTAATCATACGCCATGTAGGAGTATGAACGCGTTCGGCCGTGTACGGTATGGCGTATGGGTAACATTATTTCTTGCTCCTATTTCATAAAAACCGTATCGCACAGTTTCTTTTGACCATTCAAAACTCCTTTATTTATCCATCGATTTTCAGCGATAGTCACTTGATTTTTTGACAAAAGAACAGGTTTTACTACAAATCAAACAAATTACAAAACATTTCCTTCTCTCTTAATTATCGTAGTCAAAAGAGCACAGCAATTTTTGTAAAAAATAAGGAGAAAGTAATACATACATACCTATGTATTAAACAAAATAAAAAACTCAAAAATATTGTTAATAAGATATATCTATAAAAATGTACTGAAAAAATATTTTTTTATTTTCACTTTTATTTCAACATACATAGGTACATAGATTGATTAAAAGAAAAATACTCATAAAAATAAAATATTTCACACAAACAGATTTGAAATTTTGAAACTCCTGCACCTATTTTGTTGGTAAGTCAAATATTAATGGCTTTGCGCTACCATGATAGCACGGCCGAGTAATCATAGTCAACTTATGTACAGTAGCCGCACCAAATTTTTAAAAGCTTTAAATATTATTTTTGGTGTTGATTTTGGTTAGTTTTTTATAGCTCATTCTTTAACAATGTTCTTATAAATACAAGTTTAAATGCAGTATCCAAGGATTGGGTATTTGCGAAATTTGGTGCAAATCGTATCCCAATTGTGTGAATACCCAAATACGAAAAATATTTTGTTGAAATTTTGCTTTAGAAATTGATGTATTTTACTAATCTTTTGGCTAAAAAAAAAATGGTCCAATTAGGACGTTTCGCTCCATACAATTGGCCTCTCATCGCAGACAGGAGAGTGAACATTAATCAGAGTTTCTAGTAATACTTCAGCTGAATTTTAATATCTTTATAGTTGCCACAGTTTTTATATGTAACATTACTTGAATATCTTCTGAATATCTGAAGCTATGAATTTTTAAATACTTATGCATGTATATAATTAGTTATATTTAAAAAGAATTGAAGCTGCGCTTCTCAGCAATCAAGTTGCTTTATATGAAGCAAACTTAAATTTTCTATTCATAAAATATGTAAGTATGTGGCACAAAGAAACTGTCATCCAAGCTGGTGTATGTCATTCGAAAGCTTTTGCCAATGCGCAATTATCCTTTTACCTGCTTGTGCCTGTTTATCGTTTTGCTTTGTAATTATTTATGCACACATATAAAAGCGGCATAACAAATAAATAACTCCAATGCATCAACTACTTGCCTTTCCTACCCACATACCGTATGCATGTATGCATGTTCATATGTAAGTTTGATAATGTACATATCGACGGTAATTTGGCAAAACCTCTTATCTCAGAAATCACTTCTTCTTCGTATCTCGTAAAATTAATTGAAGATTGACTTTAAAATACCCCAATTCATTATACATTATTCTTAATTAACCAAAAAGTACTGTGTCTTTGATATTCAGTAGAAAAGTTACTAAAAATTATTTTCTGTTATTATTAGAGAGTTTTTTTTTGTTAGAAAGTGTTTTGAGATATGAGATTTTGCCAAAGTACCGTCGATATGCGCCCTTAAAATTTTGTGTATTCGCTTGCAGCAAAACTGCTCAATTGCACGCCAATGGCAAACACAACCACCGGATTAGTATTGCCTTTATGTTGTTATCCTTGCGATATGATGAGAATGATTTTGTTGTTGATACAGATGATTATCAGTGACAAGCAGCCACAGAGCAATCAACCAACATGTATACATTCTTCCGCACATACATATGTATCAGTGGTGGATCCAGCGGGGGGGTTTTGGGGGGTTAAACTACATACGTATCAGTCAGTGGCGGACCCACGGGGGGCGTTTTAATATGGTGCATATGTATGTATAATATGGCGTCTATGTATTAAACACTTCCCCCGCCCCCCTCACGCCCCTTTCCACTGGATCCACCACTGATATGTATGTATATAAAATAATAACAGAACAGACACTTGTCACCGAAATGAACAAGAAGAGGACGCTCTGTGTGTGTGCGTGCATTGCCGATGGTGTACCCTGCAGTCAATCGCGCTAGTTTAGAACTAGCTCTTTAAGAGGCGGTACTGGTTCTCGATCTATGCCAACGCAATGCTTTCAACTGTCTCTTTTTCATGGCGATGTGCTACGAAGTGGAAATGGCCACCTCTGCAGAACTTTTGAACTAGTTCTGATGTGGTTCCATTTTCAACAGTTCTGGAACAATAAGTTTTTTATGAGAAAAGATTTTAAAACTAGCCGTTTTGCACTAGTTCAGAGATAATTCTGAAATGTATAGAGCGGAACTAGTGCTTTAACAGACTTGTCTCTAAATTTTACTGCAGGGTAGTTGCAATAGTTGTTGTTGTGGTATGCGTACATATCTAGTTAGTTAGACTGGCTGACAAAGGCAAGCGAGCATATTTTGACTGCTGTTGTTTCTGTTATTTTTGCTATTCTCGCATAGCTTTAGTTATATGGCCAGTATGTTATGTTGCAATCCTACAGTCATACATAGGTACATATATATGTATGCATATGTGATTACCAGCTGCCAACAACTTTAGCGCTCGTTTGTCTTATTAACGCTGTCAGGCCAAAATACAGCTTGGACGCGTTGGTTGTCGGGAATAAAGTTAGTAAAACGACACATACATACATACATACACATGAGTATGTTGTATGCATATTCGTGTATGTATGTACATAGTACGAGTATCGTCTGCAAAAAATGCGACTAATCCGGGATGACTCCGGGAGCTATCGCAAAGAAACATGCGACTGATACAACTTTTGATCTCTTTATATGGAATGAACTCTTTGCTCTTGTTCGTCACCTTTTATACTCGAACAGGCAATAAAAAAAAATTAAGAATATGTATGGAGTGCATCCAGTGGTGCAATTATTCATTTTCAGTAATCACCTTGAAGGTTCAGCGTAGTAGATGTTACGTTGACTTCCTTTTTAGTCAGGTGAAAACATTTGGGCAGGTAATCATTTCATTTATAAAGGGATTTGGATGATTTTATTGTATTTTGGCTATACGATAGCACATATCAACTGTTGGCACTTTGAGATTACGATGGACTTGGCCATTTGCGACATAATATGGCGCATTCGCAATAATTTTGAGAGTTTTTGATTAAAATCTTAGGAGTATTTCATTATTAGAGTTTGCTGCGGTGCCCCACAACAGAATATGTACGGTAAGACTGGTTTTATAATTTTTGGATAAAAGAGTAGTTAATTGTCGACTAATAATTGGGAGTATTGGTTCATAAGCCAGTGCAGATTTCGGAGTTTTAGTCCCAGTGGCTTTCGTTTAGTGAATATGTGAGTTTTCTATGTTAACCTTCTGTCGAGCTATTTGGGTTCATTGCTTTGGGATATGTTACCATCATTAAGAATTTATAACAGACAAAAGTCGTGCCTAAGAGTGAATATTATCTGCACGGAATTTAACGTGTCGGATTTTATTCGCCACTCTTTTTTTGCTAGCAATCAATTTTGTCTAAGCTTTCTTGGAGTGTCTGTGAAGCCAAATTTAGTAGAGTATCGACTGCTGAAGTGCCAATGAAACTTCTTCTGCATAAGCTTATGAGTGCAGAGCCGGATCGAAAACGCCATATCTCAGAAAATTTTTGCAAGAATGCGCAATTTCGGAATTTGGTTGAAGGAAGCCGTATTTCAGAATTCGGTTCAAAATTGAGTAGAGCTTTCCTGACTCTTCAATAACGACCTATATCAACATATTTTCAGTATAGAATTTTCAGTTTAAATGAAATCTTTTTCAAATTAAATGAAACCATTTTCAAACAAAGCGAAACATTTTCCAATTAAATGAAACCTTTTTCAGATAAAGCGAAACCTTTTCCAATTTAAATGAAACCTTTTTCAGATTCAATGAAACTTTATTCAAATTAAATGAAACGTCCTTATGAGAATGTTTCATTTGATTTGAAAAAACTTTCATTTAATTTGAATAATGTTTCATTGAATCTGAAAAAGGTTTCATTTAAATTGAAAAAGGTTTCAATTAATTTGAAAATGGTTTCATTTAAACTGAAAATGCAATATACTTTCAGTAGAAAAAAAATCTAAGTGGTGCGTTATTCAACCAAATTCTGCATTAGGGCTTTCTTGAGCCAATTTCTGAGAAAGGGCATTTTTGAACCGGCTGCCACGATAGATCGCACTGGTTTGGATTAGAAGCAGCAAAAAGTTTTCAAAATATCAAGAAATGTGGCAATAAATTTTTTCAATGGGACTGTGAACTTTTCTAATTGTACTATAACTTTTTCTGAATAATAGGTGAATAGGATGCGTTTTTTCTCTTTTAAAATTGGGAGTAGCCTTTTAACGAAAACCTACTGGCGCGCGTTTTCTTTGACTGTTTGTCTGATGACTGCAGATACTTCGTTTTGTCACCATTCACCACCAGACCCACGCGCTTTGCTTTTCTATCTAATTCCGAGAAAGTAGAACAGATGTACCACTTGTTATTATTGATATTGTCTATGCCGTCGGCATACACCAGCAATTGTCCGCTCTTGCAAAAATTTTACCTGATTTAGATCAGCGAAATCACATGACAGGGAAGGTATGGTGTGGTACCAAATGGCTCGGAGAGTTGCTTCCCAATTCTGACGGCCATTTTAGTTTCTCGGGGTTACCAGATTCAGACATCGCATCACATATATGGTGCGTGTCGGTCATATTTCCGTGAGTCTTTTCCAAGATCTGGCGTATTGTGGATATTTAGTTATAAAGAATTTACCATGTCTAAAGCCCCACTGATAAGGCCCAATCAAATCTGTCTTTCACGCAGTACGCTCGACCTTAGATCTGATATTTAGATCGGATTCGCTTTTCTTATGGATTGGACAGAGCGCATTTAAATCGCAGTCGTCGGGTATGCGTTCATCTGATCATACTCTACAGAAAATTCGATTAATCGAGCGAAACATGTTGCATGGAAATTAAATTAACTGTTAAAATTCATTAAGCACTCAATCAAAGCTCGGTGATGAATTTAATTTAAAATAATATAGAGAACCTGAAGTATTTTTGCCATTTAACACAACATTTATCTACACACATTTGTTCACATGGGCATTTTAAGATGGCCATCACCTGTGAAAAAGTGCTTTAGAATGCAAAGAAATTCAGCAAAATGAAATCTCGAATTTATACAAATTCACTTATCCAATTTTCTTTCACTGGCTATTGGCTAACAAAGCAAAACTAGCCAGGCTAACAATTTTAAATTTGCCCTTATCCATTGAAGCGTTCTGCACAGCAGCAGCAAAATATATTTATATAAATGCATTTTTGAAGCGCTGCTGCATTTCCACATTTAAACACTCGCTTCTACTAGTGGTATAAGAGTCATTGGCAGGCCACTCCATTTGGCTCAGTTAACCGGTGAAGCTGCATGCATAGAGTGTTGCCAGGTTGAAGATATTTCTTTATGTAAAAATTTGGTTGGTTCTCAACTTTGAACATAGTTACACAGACAACTAAAAATTGTAGTGCAAACACTTGTTTACCATTTCTGCTAATAGATAATTGTCGTCTCCAAATTATATCATGTGGCAGCACCAACAGTAGTTATCGATAACTAGTTTTCTTCTTTGTTTCATCATTATTTGTGTGTTCAAAAATGAAATGTAGCATTAAAAATTGTACCTGATTAAAGCATAGTATACAGTTCTCAAGAAAACCGAAAAATTCATATAAAATCGCACCCAAGAAATGAAAAAGAAATTTTCTTCTATAAAAATTTCATAAATCAGTCTGAAGATCTCAAGAAAATAAAACGCGCGTATATAAGAAAATTTACACCAACGGCAACAAAAATAATGAAACAAATTCTTGTGATTTTTCTAGAAAGCTGTAAAACATAATATGTACTAGAGAAAAAATTTGCGACAAAAACAAATTTTATACCTACGACTTATCCAAAGTTTCACTAACCAATTTTAAATTTATCAGACTGTTAAAATTTAAAATGCTTAATTTTCCGAAAAAAATTGTGTAATTTTAAATTTTAACTGTTAAAATTTAAAATGCTTAATTTTCCGAAAAAAATTGTGTAATTTTAGATTTTAACAGGCTGATAAATTTAAAATTGATTCGAGCTGCCGGGCAATAATGATTTAGAAATGAAGATGAAAATGCAATATTATTGTAGTTAAAAATATTTTTGTTAAAAGTAATGTGAATTCTAAAAACTCGTAAGAAAGTTAAAGTTTTTAAAAGACATGCCTGGTTGTGTTCAAATACATTTTTTATATGTTGACGATTTTTACATGCAAATCACGATTTTGAGAACCAAACTATCGATTTCTCACTTCAGTGACCTGGCAACACTGCATGCATAGCCGCAGTCGAGCTGAAGAAAGAGTAAGACCTAAGATATGTAGAAACAGCAGCAGCAAAATTGCTCTGCCAGCAATTCAACTGCAACACATTAGATTTAACCTCCTTTTGGCCTTTCGTGCAACTTTTCGACGCAGCAGGCAGACTGGCAAAATCTTAAAAACAGTGAAGGAAAAGGCAGATAAATGCACGAAAACTACTAAATAAAATATCAATGTTGCACCGAAATGCATTTATACACTCAGCTCTTGGCCGGTTTGCTGCAAGTACTTACATATATACCCTACGCATCTTCTTGCTTCCACAGGAAATTTCACTATTGCTGTGAAGCTAATGAAATGAAACGATGAACGAGGAAGAAGCAGTATGTGGTAGTATTTTTAAAAGGAATCACTTAACTGTAGAATTGAAGAAAGTTCAAGCAAATACAAATAAGTTATTTGCTAAATTGTATCAGCAGTTATGCAGACTTTTACAAATATATCTAAAAATATATTGATGGATGGGAGGTATCCTATGCATAATATTCACTAAGGCAAAACCTGATTGTTATCGCCGGATTTAGGAGCACAAGTAGTTTCAATTCCTCTGCGAACTGGTTTGCTATAAACTAGACTTTTCTTATTAAACTCAAAGTGAATTAGGGCGTATTCACGTGTCTTATAGCCATATTAACCTCAAGGGTGGTCAAGCTGTTAGGGCCGCAACCAAACTATGCCAAAACGTTAGTACAGATTCCGTACGCTGTACTCAAAAATCAAATGTATTTCGCTTGATCTGATCGCAAGTTTTTTACAGTGGATCAAGGTTTCCTGGTCGATAAAAAGATGTAGCTATACAAGCATATTCGGAGGCCTTACTCCTTACTTCTAGAACAGGTCTTTTTGACCAGGTTTTGAAAGTAATCGTAGTTAGAAAGGTTCAAATTATTCCATAAAAATCTCAAGTAGAAAACTTTACTGGTGCACTGGGAAAGAAACTTGACTGCGGATTAAGTGGTAAGAGTAAATACATAACTTTTCATAAAAAAATAAAACAATTTCGTTTAAAAGAAGAATCTTTCACCGTCGATAAAAAGACTAACTGATAATAACAGGTGTCAAGTAAAGAACGGCTACCGAGATATACACATGTGGTCATAAGTAGTTGGTGTCACGCCCATTTTCCAAAAAATGATTATAGCCGTATTTCTTACTTAAAAAATATAAAAAAACATATTGACCTTGCGATAACCTTGAAAATTACTAGTACGGTCATTTTCCACTCGGCATTTGAAAGCTTAACTTTTTTATGAATTTTACATATTTTAGAATTTTTTCATTAAACCAATAAGCTTTGAAGAAAAAGTAATTAAAAGTAGGATCAACTTTCATATGACTTGGAAGTCAAATGCACTCCACTTATGATAAGTTATCTAAACGTAGAATTTTCCTTTTGATTTTTTGATTTTTTTTATGAATTTTGCATGTTTTTAAAAAATATTTTAGTTGAAAAAAACTGGGCGGAGTGGTGGCATCGTTCAGGAAAAATACGCTATTTGTATTTTTTTACTGAAAATTCTCAAATAGATACGCGTGATATAACCAAAAAATCGCTCTATGATATTCTCTAATATGCATGAAATTTTGCTTATGACCTGGTTTGAAAAATAAGTTACTCCCTTAAAAGTGTTGCCATATGATAAAAATGTTAAATTACACTAATACGTTCAATCAAATATTACAATACAGAAGTCAAGCGAAACAAAATTTTAAGAGAGCTTAATTTCGAAAATATTTACCACCTAATTGATAATAAAAAATTCTGTACACGGACATTTTACGACCTTAATTGAATATCTCGATGAGAACCAAATTTGGCACACTTACTTTAAACTTCTCAACGATGGTAATAGACTGAAAACCCGTATAAACCGAATATTTGATATCGCATATCGCTGGAAGTGTTCATTGTAGTGTACTAGAACTTGGTATGGTGATATATGAAAACAATCGTATACCAGACATGGGCAACACTGCCCTGCGTGGTGCATTTTCATTACCACTACAGCCGGAGTTGCCACGCTAACACCAATATAAGAAAAGAGCTAATGCCGAGACTAAGGTGAATTTGTAGAGAAATTCCATGTATATATATTTTTTTAATTTTGTTTGGAAATGTCAGAGAAACTCATCTTGCAAATTTAAAGCTTTAGCTATAGAATGATGAGAATAACGTGGCTTTTACAACGTTCCTTGCAATTAAATTCGGTTGGTGGTTGGGTTTTTTGTGGTCCGCTTTAACAAAAAATGCGTGGAAATTAACTTCCTGTTTGAGTAGGCGACCTTCGGCCGCGCTTCAAAGTACCAGCTCTAGCCGTACCAATATCTCGGCTACGCTATTACAGTGTTACACAGTGTTATGTGCACGCCGAAGTTAAGTTTAGTGGTTCTTTGTTCCATATTGATTAAGCTTGTTGATTCGATTTTTTTAAAAGATATATGTACATACGTATGTATGTATTTACGCATGATAATGAATTATTTAAATTTTAGATTTTAAATATTGGAAAATAAATATGCATAAAGCTATGGCTATGCGATCTCATAATAATAACTAAATATGTACGGAAATATATTTCGTGAAAAATTTAAATTTTGTTAGCCGTAAAGTAGATAGAACTCTTTGATATTTGAATGATATCTTCTCCATCATTTAAATGTCAAAGAGTTAAATCTCCAGCTTTGAATGGTGGAAAAATAGATGCAATTTAAAATAAAATGTATTATTTTATTTATTTTTCTAAATTAGTTCCGTTTTTGTTTAAATATTACCTAACTCACTTTTGCTTGCTGCTTGCAGTTTTAAGGAAATGTCTGATTTACTTTTCTCCTATTCTCTTTATATGTATGTATATTTATTAAATCTGTAGTTTCTTATTTATGCTTCGTTAGCGGTTGTATACAATTCAACGCAGGCATATGTATCTACGTATATACATTAGAGCGCCCATGCTAAATGCAAGAAAAAATTGGATTTTCTTTTAGAGAAACACATCTTGTTGTGAGGAAATTTTCGAATGAGTGGGCTTACTTGGCTATTACCTCATCCCTCTCGTTGCGTATAATCTAGATCAGACGAAGCTGGGAGTTATTTTCTAATTAAATCCTTTCTATGGTCATTCGAATACATAAGTCTGTCTCCTGATGGCATCTACCGGCAAAAAGAGTTATTTATTTTATTTCCTGTTTAAAAAAAACGCGCAGTTAGCTATATTCAACAAAATTCATCATATTTTTAGAGACTTTCTTTTTGAAGCAGCAACATGTTATGGTGAGCCATCCTAATGCGTGGGTACTATATAAATGCAAGAACATGTCAAAAGATTCACTAGTAAAGATAGCAGCAACAACGAAAAACTGCAACCATGTATGCGTGCAGACAAATAAGATCTTCATTTCATACAACTCAATATATAGAGACATCCGAAAGCCCAGCATCTACGCTGAGCTTGTATAGTTGTTGTTGGAAATACAAACTTTAGCTTGAATGTTCTTTTATGTATCTGCTTTAACTGTTTATTTATATACACATTTT
>NW_016164896.1:22811-29639 GCF_001687245.7 Rhagoletis zephyria | reverse complement strand
TTTGTGGCAGGTCGGGTGAAAGAGTGAAACGGAGATAGAGATAGAGAGGTAGAGATGAATTGAATTTTGTGAAATGTGAAACGGAGTGAAAACATAAAGTTACATACACAGAAATAACGGTAGGTTGCAAGCGATGACTCATCTGCTTGTTGCAAATGCAAATAAAGCAAAAACAAGAGCAAAAAAATCAGTAGTGCGTTTACTTGCATTTAGTGCTCTTACTTAGTATATTGTGGCATACTAGCGGCAAACCACATTCGCTTTATTTGCCACACTACGCTAGTAGTGTTGATGTTGCAACAACATTATCATTGCACTAACTATCTTTAGGGCATAGTTGTTGCTGTACATTTAATATTATTTGTTTATTTATGTATACTTTCCGTTTATGCGATTTTTAGCGTGTTTTCCGTGCAGGAAATATGAAATGCATACAAACTGAACTGAACTTGGCAAATGCAGCACTATTCGATATTGCATAACGCCATTCATAAGCTACCATTGCAGAGAGAAACGTAAAAGCTGCGCTGAAAAATCGCAAGGCTAAACAAAGTCAGCGCCAGTGTTTAGAACAGTCATGCCCAACGTCGGCAGAACTCCATAAGCAAGTGCCCTGCGCTGGCAGAATTTCATATGCAAGTGCCCTGCGCTGGCAGAATTTCATATGCAAGTGCCCTGCGCTGGGCATGACTGGTTTAGAAGAATACCTGGGGGTGGCAAAACAAACCAAGCGAAGGTACATTAGGGTGGTCCAAAAAGCATGTGAGTAGAGTAAAATAGGAGTTTTAATGCTCTTGCGCCCTAGGGTTGCCCGTCTTTTTTGTATGAGGAAAAACAAATTTTCGTAGAAATGGTATAGAAAACATGAAAATCTATATTTTGAATAGGTAAACTCTGGGTTTCTTCAGGAGAGTTTAAGGAATGATACCCAATTGCCTGTCTAACAATTTTGTTTAATATTTACGATTTTTATGGGTTCCGTCATTGAATTTTTTGAGATTTTTGGGGAACCATAGAGAATATTTAGTATTAAAAAATGGTTAAATAAACAATTGGGTATTATTCCTTGAAGTCTGCTGAAGAGTAGCAGAGTTTGCCGATTGAAAAATATAGATTTTCAAGGATTCTATACCATTTCTACGCAGATTTGTTTTACATATACATTACATGGGCAAATTTGAGCGCTTTGAGCGACTTTTAATTTTTTTTTTTTTGATTTCAAAAACCGACACTAGAGGCATATTTTTTGACATGAAACAATCCTATTGGATGAGATGAGAGCATTAAAATTCCGCAATTACTTTCTTTCGATCACCCTAATGTACACCTAATTTACATACGTACATACACATGTACACTAGACTGCATCACAATAAAAATCGGTACTATTTTCCGTTGGAATTATAAAATCTTTTATTTTTTAAGACTTGCACCAAAATATATCGGAAAAATATTAAGATTTTCGTGAGCTGGGCCGATTTGAAAATGCCTCCAGAAGTTGGATTTTTATGAATAAAACTAGTTCTTTTTTAAGAATTCTTGAAAATGGTTGAAAAACAGCATCCAAAATCTCATTGTTATAATTCCGTTGAAAAATGTTTTTGAAATTTTTATGCAAATTGTTTAAGCTTCAACTTTGTTGTCATCTGATGTGATTTTTTTTTTTCAAAAAAGTATTTATCAAGTTATTCATAAAAAACGCTATTTTTGGAGGTATTTTCAAATCGGTCCAGCTCACGCAAATCTTAATATTTTGACGAAATATTTTGCTGAAAGTTTTCAAATATAATATATTTTGTAATCCTGGTGCAAAAGCCGCCAATTTTTTTTTTTTGTGATGCAGTCTAATGTACATAGATGATCTCGGTTAGAGAAAAAATTATGATTGCTTATTGAAAGTGTTTATATCGGATTTGCTATCAAAACTAGAAAAATAGAATTGAGAAAATTTTGAGGGGTGCATTTCAGCCACAGGCAATTTTTTAAAAACCAATGCAACTTTATTTGAATTTAGATATTCCTTTGAAAGTTCTCCGAGAAGTTTGATAATAAGAAAGATAAATAATCAGCTTTAATATGCAGCACCCCAATATCCATGGTAGCTTATCAATAGATTTTAGTGGCAAATACATATTGATGTGAGTAGAAATGACTGCGAGCCACAGATATACAGCTGTCGAAAATATGAAAGCGCGTCCTAACTGTGGAACTTCTCTGAGTTTAAGTACCTTCTTGCGATACGCACAGAGGTCAAGGGGCAAACAAGCCTCCTTGTGAAGAAACGAACTAAAACTAGGTATGTTTTACATGAAAGGCTAGTGAACAGTTTAGGAATCAGACGGGTATACGAGGAATAGATCCTTAACAGTGCTCTTTTTCAATTCACTTCTTCAGAAGATGTTAAGTACTGGCACTAACAGCAGGTAGATTAACATTGCAAATGTCTATTCATCTTAAGTTTCTAGACCCAATAAGTGCTTCTTTAATTAGTATCTGAACTGTAAACAAACTTAGAGATGGATAAGTTCTCTGCAAATACATATGTATGTAATAAGAGTAACTTCCCAGAGCGATGACCTCAGCGATGACATTTGAAAGATACATGCTGTCGGGTTGAGGGATTTCTACTGCACTTTTCAATGTTAAACTGGCATACAAAACCGAGATAGTGCTCTTCACGAGGAAATATAAAATTCTTGAATTCAAACTACCCTCATTAAACAGAATAGGACTCACTCTCTCAACCAAGGTCAAGTACCTTAGATGTATTCTACACAGGAAACTCGACTGAAAACGAGATGGCGAAGACCGTCCCGCACACCTGCAGGGCGGCTATAGGCAAAAAATTTAGTAAAAAGGCTCATACTTAATTCTAGGGGAGCGCCATCTGGTGGCCAGCGTTAAACAACACTTTGTTCATAGCCAAGATGGAACGAATACAGCGGATGGATACCACGCTTGATTTCTGGCTGATTTCAGTGGTGCCAGGCTAAATTCGATCCAACAGTGGAGAGATCTCATATACGGACTCAAATAGGTCCTAGCAACTCTGCCAAGGAATCATCGAAAACTAGTACTCCTCTACTTTGCTTAGACATAGGATTTACCATAAGAATCCCTGAGAGGAACGAATGGGAAGTTGCCACAGACCTAGACTCAGGTTCGATGACTATCTATACAGATGGTTCCAAGCTAAACTAAAAAGTAGGCAGCGGGACTCACTGCAGAAAACAAGCACTAAAGCTCAGTTTTTGTTTAAAAGACCATTGTAGCGGCAGAGCTGAACGCCATAATTGAAGCCGATCGATGGCTCATAGCTCCCGCACATCCAGAACCACTTATTACTATACTATATTCCTAAAACTCAACCAAAAGATTCTCAACTTGTTTACGACTGAATGCTCCGTGACTATTGTATGGAAAGAGACATTCGCGAAAACTGCATGGCCGAAAAGTTTCCAGGGAAAGGAACAGAAGTACCTGTGGCCAATTTTGATAAAGTCCTGGGCCTATAAGCTCTTGCAAACACAGATGAAAAACTGAACTCTTGCCGAGTACGTAGAAGCCAGCTGGACCACGGGACTCAGCTGTCAGACCACCAGAAAAATTTTGCTAAAATTTGACGAAAAGTAATCTAAAGCTCTCACACGGCTTGACCGTTCCTCTCTCAGATTAATATTCACGGTAATAAGCGGACATTGCCTTAAGAGCACAATTGAAAACCAACGATTTCTGTTGTAGCTGAAGATACAAAGAAGTATTGGAAAACAGCCCTGCCCCTGACCCGCCCTGACCATGATGCGTAACCAATTTTTTAACCAGCACTTTTTCGACAGTTTAGCCGACTTGAACTCAGCCAGCGTACTCCGATTTCTGCACTATATAAAGCACTTCTAAGGTAAGGAAGGAAATAAATGGCTTCCACGAGTATAATCCCTGACTTCAAAAATTCCCCCATTTCGTTGTTCAGAATTTTTTTCTAAAAAAATCGCTTACTTTTCTGCTATTACCATGAAACCAATTCACTATCCTTAAACAATTTTCTACACCACTCCTCCGCCTGTTGTCCGTTTTTGCACATTTGAATGCATTGCATGTTTTTAAGAAACAAACAGAGAAGCAAAAACACATGGCCTGCGGCTCGAAATCCACTTTGCAATATTACAACAACAATTCTACAACCAGTCAACATAAACAATTGAGAGCAGATTTTTATTCGCCATGAAAAGCTATCTTCTATTCGCATGAACATCCAGTGATGATAGTCTTAGCTGACTTGCTTTGGTGCTTCTTTTCACTGCGCTTTTTATGCAATTTCCCATTTCACATTTACATGTATACTCCTATTCTGCATGCCTTGCATCAAATTGCAATCCGCTGCTTGTCCCCTTTTATATGCCAATGAGCTAAGCGGTGTATTTCTTTTCTTTTGCAAATCCACTTATCAGCGCAAATCCTTTCAAACACTTTTGAAATGCTGGTTTATTCCACTTCTTCGCCTTTTCGTAGGCAAGAACACAAGTGGAAAAAGAGGTAATCGATCATATTGAGTATAGAAATACGGGTATGGGGTGCGATTTTTTGAATAGGCAGCATACCCACGCACCAGCAGATGTCCTTCGTGCGCAGTCTTTCAGTGCATCAATAAGCTTCTTTTCAATACTTCTCGAATACAATCAACTCACACTTGGATGGTAGTGCAGCATATTGCACTAGCGAGTAAACCTATTGTACTGTAGTCGCCTTTAGCAGTTATGAAAAAACTTCACCATTCCTTGATCACATCGAACATAATCCATAATCATATTTTAAATTAAAAAAAAAACATCCCTGCACTTTCAATAAAGCTTTTGTCTTCCAATGAATGCCTCTCATTGTGCTTCGCTTCAGATACAAGAAAAAATAAGGTTTACTGAGCTTTTGATTACTCAATTCTCTCAAACAATTCCTCAAGCTCCATCTTATCCAAAAACAGCCTTGGATTGTGCGACCAAATATACTTTCTGTGTCCTTGTCAGCTGTTTGCCACATCCAATTTCCTCCACTAGAGATAGCTGTTAAGCATGCGCTACTATCCGGAAAGGATCAGTGCTCGGTGAACTTAGTGTCTTTCGACATTTAAGCTGCCTCAATGCATATTAATGCCGCTCTAAAGCGTGGTTCATCGAACGAATGGTCTACATATGGGTCGATATCTGTTTTACAGTTGTGCAGGATCGTTTTAAAGCAGAGCATTATTGGGGTAGTTCCAACGTTGAAATCTCGAAAATAATTGCTTCTCTAGGATGTGTGCCCTTTCAGCACCAGCATTTGGCTTTCTTCGTGGAGGTGGTTCTCGGACAGTATCATATCGCACCCTAAATAAAAAACCGGCTCAACTCAAAATTTGTCAAAATTTATTTTTTTCCATGAAACAGTTCACAGACCGTATACCCAACCTCCGGGTAAATTTCTTCTTCATCACTACCTTCTTTAACTGGAAAAATACTACTAAAACTTTTTAATTTTGCTTGCGTCGATTGCGCAGCATCAACAGTTTTTTGCCTCTCCTGAACATTTAGGATTTTTTGAGTTGTGACGGTTTTTGCTTTAGTGTGCGATATGGCAAACTGTAGTCGGACGTAGGGCAGCGTTTTGGCATATTTACAGATTTCTCCGCAACTTGTCACTCGTGCCAGCCGACCACAATGGCCAGTATGTTGCTAGTAGGGTCTCTTTATTTCTACAACGTAGTTTATTGCAAGTGGCGGAGGTATGCGCTGAGAAAAATAAGAGGCCACTGAATGTGACTCCCAGGTTCTTTGGGTAATTTAGAGTCGATATTTTGGCGCCATCGACGTAAATGATTAACGTGTTTTGGGAATATGGTAAAATGTAGCAGCCGAAACCAGTAAAATTTAGAAAGTGGTTTACGAGAAAACAAATTTGGCTGTTATACGACTAGTTTGAGATACTTAGTCAAACAGGGGAGGAGAAGTGCTTCCGTAGTTTTTGGCGCTTATGATAGGAGGATATCTGTAGGAATATTCAGCGTCAATTTTTCCTACTGCCTAAGGGAATGATCCTACCCGTGATGATCTCGGCTTGCGAGTTCTTATTTTCTTCAGCAATTACGTGATAAATCCTCTCGAATGCCTTGGCATTGTTGGCAGAGGCCTTAATCCATTTTGTGTAAGGTTCGTTGGTCTTTCTGTTGGGGTCTGAGTTTCAGAGTCTTACGTAGCACACAGCGGTGGGCTTGGTCTCTCTCAAGATGTGCAATGTATTGCCTGCTGTAAAAGCGTACTTACGTACGAGGGTCTAATGTTGTGGTGTTGCCAAATATAAAGGCAACGCTGTTCGCCGGATGGGAGGAAGACTTAATTGTGGTAGAGGTTTGCTTGCTTCGCTGTGCGCAGATAATTTACTTTAGTTTCACTACATAAACCACAGATGCACCGTTCAACAATTTGTCACTCGATTCGTTGAAAAGAAAACGACATTGTCTGGGTAGATACCCGCCAAAGGTTCAGTTTGGCCTATTCGCCACAGAATTTATTCTCAACTTACACTACTGTCCATTTTTTTGGGAAGGTACTTGTACAATAGTGCGGATCGGTCCCCATACAAAAAAAAAGTTTTTCCAGTCCACCCCTAGGATTAAAGATATTTTGAAGGCGATCCCAAAAAAAATTTTTTTTTTTTTGCCACGCCCCCCCGATGGGCTATTTACTTTTTTTGACACTACTTCGCCATTTTAAGTCCGATTTTAATGAGCCGTACACCGTTGTTCATGGCTTGGAAGCCGCCACAATTCTTACCTTAATCATTTTTTACTCCGAGTTCAAA